>NC_137937.1:17904114-17996614 GCF_963969265.1 Rhamphochromis sp. 'chilingali'
AAGGGAAACTTTACAAGATGGTACCGAGACCTGCTAAGATGCATGATTTGAAGACAGAGGCACTGACAAAAAGACAGGAGGCAGAGCTGGCAGCTATATAATTGAAGACGATTACATTTTTGCTGGGCATGATCAGACGGAACAGTATTAGAAATGAGTACATCAGAGGGACAGCTCAGGTCAAGCAGTTCGGAGATGAAGTTAGAGAGACAAGGCTGATATGGTTTGGGCATGTGCAGAGAGGTATAGTGGATATACGGGACAAAGGATGTTAAACATGGAGCTGCCGGTGAAGAAGGACATGCATGTCCCTACTGATAACCCTCTGCATGTAGGGAGAAAGTAAGATGGAGGCAGATGATCTGCTGTGGTGATCACCAACAGAAAAGGAGGCAGTGTTATGTCTTTTAATTTTATACTTATAGTGGCTATAATCACACATTATGAAACAGTAGTATTACATTAAGTTAAATTTAATCTGTCATAGAGTACCGCAAGCAATAAATATTGTTTTGTAGCTTTTTACTTATCTTATAAGTCTTATTTACTTATAAGTGTGTTCCTTTAGATGTATGAATCTGATGGCTCCATCATGGTGTACTGGCATGCACTGGATACTCCAGAAACACCTACAGGTAAATATGCAACATTTAGTTGTAACTATCCTACTACACATGTAGGGACTCACTAATAGAAGAACTTTTTTTACTCATTAGTGTGAAACCATAGTGTGCAGTGTGTTGCGATATAATGAGTTACAGTGAATCGCTTAATTGTTCCTGAAGAGGATTTAGATCAATTGATCCATCCCCATAACATCAACACCCGTGGGATGTCTTCATTATTTAGTGTTTTTTTTTTTAAAGATTTACACCAGTATTATGACATCACTATGGCAATAAAGACGTTTTCAGATTTTCTTATGCTTGCTGATAAATACTGTTATCTGTGACTGATGTATTCAGCTTCATAAATTTCATACTCATTACATATTTGCATGTGAGACAGAAAATTATTAACCCTGAGTTCTTTATTAGATTTGGTGCATTCACAGACCTAATTTCTGTCCCAGCACAGGCAGTGTTTGCCCGAGGGATAGCAGCAGTGTACGAGAATTATATATGTGTGGGTAAGTGCTGGGTGGAATTTTTGTCTTTTCAGTTTTTGTGTAGTCAAAAGAGCACAGGTCTACAGTCTACTTGTCTCTTTCTCATTCTATAGGAGTTTCATCTGGTGCAATTTTAGTATTTGATGTGCCCAGTAAAGGAAGTAATATTACCTTGTCTGAAGTCCTGGAGGAGCACAAAGAATCCATCACTGACATGGCCTCAGAGTGCTCTGGCAGCCAGGTAAGGCACATATGTGTGTTTTGCAATCTGTCACAGTCTTTGTTTGTACATGACAGTGTACGCCTCTTGCATGAGTCATAGATTAAATGAATAAATACCTTATGTAATAATTATAACAACTATGATTGTTCTATGAATTACAATATCCTTTTCTCTGTTCCTTTAGGAGTGCATAGCTAATCTTGTCACTGCAGATGATGGGGGAAATCTATGTGTGTGGAAGTCTGGGGAGGAGTTTCAGCTGCTCAACAAAATCCCTGGTTTTGAGTAAGTTCACTGAAGCTTTTTTCTACAGTGTTGTCTTGAGCCACACCTTTCGTCATATTGCTTTTAAGGACCCATTGGTCTTGAACAGTAGTTCTCTGGGTTTTCTGAAGTTATTTAAAAAGTTTTTGTTTGGACACTAGTTGCTTTTTCAGTCATTTTCAGTTCAGTCCTTGTACCCGACCATTTTCAGAAGGATGTTTTTTGTTTGCTAAGCCACTGAACACTGACCCATTAATTATTCAAGCATGACATTCTACCTAACCATTGTTGTGTTTAATAATAGACAACTGAGCTTAGAAGAAATTTTTAAATGGTATCTTTAGCCTCTGTTACTAGGAGCCTGTTGCAAAAAATATGTAGTGTGTTCTCATTTCTTAATTGATTTAATGAAAAATGCTTAAGATAGCACAGTTTGACAGAAATAAAATAATATTTTTCAATAAGATGCTTCTCAAAGAGCTGTTGCCAGAAAACCTAGGATATCTTGGCATGGTGTGCAGTGGATCCTTAAAAACTTTGAGGATACAGAACAAGTGGAAGAGAAAATAAGAAGTGGCACAAAAATCAATTTTACAACAGATTAATGCTATATTAAAGTCATATCATTAAGAAATAGGGGGGGGGGAAATCCAGCAAAGACTTGATTCAGGACTTGAAAAATGCTGTCTGTTCTGACCGAAGGTATTTTTTACACTGACTTATTTATGTGTTTTATTTCCTGACATTCTCTAATCTAATATAAAATATAGTTTCTGTTGGTTCCCTGATGGCATTGGTCCTCAATGTTTTCAGTATGAGCTGCTCATCTGTCAAGTTGTGGAAGGGCACAGCGGTGGCAGGTTACGGCACAGGCCAGATTCGACTCTACGAGGCAGTTACGGGAATTTTGCATGCTGAGATCAACGCTCATGCTCGCTGGATATACTCAGTAGACATTGCTCCTTTTTCTGGATTGGTGAGTTGTATCAAAAAGATGTATAATAATGCCTTTTTTATTTAGCTTTTTCACAGCTGAAAGTAACAGATTCATCTTTGTCAGTTTGACAATAATTAGTGAAAATTTGAAGTATATTTACATTTAAACATATTTTTAGTAGTAATATTAATAGTTTACCTCAAATCACCTGAAAGATGACCATCTCCTTCTCTACGCTAGCTTTTATCTGCTGCTGAGGACTCTCTTGTCAGAGTATGGCACATGACTATCACCCCAGAGACCAACAGTGTGGAGGTAAGTGGTCCCAAGACAGACTACAAAGCATATTTCCTGAATACATTTAAAAAAGAGGGACAGTTCATTGCAGTCTCCCCCAGTCATCCTACACACCTGGATGACTGACACAAGATGACTTATGTCTTACTCTCAAACAGAACCTGACTGTGTGTTTTTCTCATTTCCTCTTAGGTTGCGCATTTGCATAACGAGTGTGTGACAGATACACAAATCTGTGGCGCCAGGTTCTGTGATGGCGATGGCTATGCCTTTGCAGTGACAGGCTATGATCTGAGTGAGATTATCCGCTACATCCAGTCATAGGACTCTAACGTCATTATGGCTAAGTGTATTCATTGGTTTGTTTGGTATATGGAACAGTTTTTTGGAGGTATTTTGGTATTTGTTTGTACATCTGCAGGCCTGTATCCACAAAAAGCTGGTAAACTGTGTAAAATGTATTTTTTAAAATCATTTCAGTAAGTAGTAGTTATTTGAAAAATAGCACAAAGACACAATGTCAACTGTTGAAACTTTAAAAAATTATATATATTTTTTAGAAGCATATATGCTGATTTTAAATCTGGTGTAAGCAGAACATTTCAGAAATGTTGTAACAGGGCAAATAAACGATTGCAAAAGCTGTGTAAAGACGAAAGTCATATTTAAAATAAATTCCATACCCGGGACCTTCTCTGAGTTTCAACTAATTTAAGATTAACTGAGGTGAAACGTAAAGCTTATTTTGAGTCAAACCACTGCATCTGCCCAGCTAAGGAGGAAAAGAACCATCCTGTCTGTTATCAGCACAGAGTTCAAAAATCAGCATCTGTAATAGTGTCAGAGTGCTGTAGTGCACACAGCATTGCTCTTTACATTTTTTTCTTTGGGCTACTTTTTCACTTATTTTCAGTGCGATCCTTGTTGCTGACAATTTCCAGGGGAATGTTTTTTTTTGTTAAGCTGCTTAACACTGACCTGTAAATCATTCAAGCATGAAAAAGCCCTTAACTGGTGTTGTGTCAACAGAGAACTTAGCAAACAAGCTGTTTTAAATAGTATTTTTAGCCCTGTAGCATGGTGGAGTGGTGGTTAGCACTGTTGCCTCACAGCAAGGTTGAATTCCGCCATCTGCCTCGGGCCTTTTTGTATGGAGTTTGCTCTCTGTGTCAGTTTGGGTTCTCTGCAGGTGCTGTGGCTTCCTTCCACAATCCAAAGACATGCGTCCAAATATTGACTTTCAAGCTCTTTAGAACTGTACAGACTTTGTGTTTGTCTTACATACTGTATTTGTACTTATATTTGTAGATGTTTCAGTGCATCATTTAACCTATTTCCTATTTTCTCAGCATAATATAAATAAATAATGAATAGTTAATTACATACAATGCAGTAAAGTAAGTGCTGAATTGTTGAAGAGTTCCCCTGTTGTGCAAGAGAAGGAAAATAATTTGCTTGAATACTGTGGAAAGAAAAAGGGATTCGTAACAGTGGTAAACGCCTCTCCCAGTGTTTTATAATTAGCTTTGGGTTTTTGTTTTTCAATTCAGTGTTTCGTTTAAATCATTAGTAATACAATTCATATTTTAAGTATTTAACAAATCTTTAGAACTTTTAGAAAGGTTTGGTACAATGGTTTTAAAATAGTTGTACAGGAAACTATTGTGAATGTGTTTGAAGAAGAAATTTATGTGACTGTATCTTTAAAACATTATTCTTTTCAGGCATAATGTGTAAAATAACTACACCAGTAAACACTTTATAAGGAAAGCCGTGCTTGACTTTTTATTTTGTAATTCCAAAATGCAACAGGAGATGGGGTTGTGGGCTAATATTTTTAGCAAGAGGCTGCAGGACATGTAGTTAACTAGAGAGCAGTATGGAGTTGGGTTATTTTATTTTAGTTTCTTCTGGGTTATTGACAGTCAGACTCTTCCAAAAAGGCCAAATTATGGTTGGATACTGTGTGCAGACTGCTGGACACGGGCATTTTATATTGCTAAGTATACACGCACATATTACAGATGGAGGTCAACCTTTTTATTAAAGTGGCTAATTGCTGAGATGGGTTCATTCCTATCCCATGTCTAGTCTAACATCTGTCAGATTTCTCATGTCTAGTCTAACATCTGTCAGATTTCAGAATTTTAGTTGGTCAAAGTTTTTTTTACAGTCTATTTTGCTATCAGTTTAGATGACATATGCAACGCATTTATTGCCTTTTTAATTATTATTATTATTTTTCCTCCACCAGTGCGGGACCTGAAGCTGAAGCTGTGGTAGTTTTCAGTCTAGCTGTTTGTTTGTCAGTTGGCAATATTGTGAAAAAAGCACCAGGGCAAAGTTCATGGAACCTGGAAAGCTGCAAGTTACCTGGTTAAAACCAGTTGTCCTTGTTAGAGGAGTTAACACACGTTTATATTGGATAAAAGAACGTCTCAGTGTAGTTTACTGTTTGCACGAACTTTAATGAAAACACATACAATCTGCTTCTTTATTTTACCCAATGCTGTAGATTTGCTTTGCAAATAATGCAAGAGAATCATTACAAAGTACAACAGAGATAACGTTTTCTAGGATTTCCTTTTTTATTGAAATGACCTTAACTGAAAACTAAACTTGCCATTGTCTTGTCCTATACGACTCATTTTATGACAGGTCATATGAGCCTCTTTGTTTTTTGTTTTTTTATTAAGTTCATGTCGGGCAAACAGGTATCATAATTCCACCTTATCATGACAAGATAAGAAGAATCAGGTCAGCGAGGAATCGTGTGCTATTTGTCAGGCTAGAGCTAAGCATGTATTAAATCCCAGGGTTCTAGTCTTTTCTGGTTTGCAGTCAACACCGGTCACGTAACATCAGCTGACAGGACTGTTTTGAACTCACACACGGCAACTTATGTAACTTAAATTTGGTTGGTGCCAACTTACAGCCATGTCAGTGATCTGGTTGCATCAAAATGTGAATCATATACGTGTGCGACAGTGTCATAAACACGCAGTCTTTATGGGATCAATAACTTTGGCTGTGTAATATTGTGTCATGCTCCCCAGCTGCCTGGAGTGAAGTGGATAACTAAACTGGCAGGAGAGGGATGGTGACGGACTAAACTGTCAATATGAGGTCCCAAATGACATAGATACTGAGATTACATAACTAACTGGAACAGAACACACAGAGAGATGCCAAGGTTGGTCAAAAGTGACACATGAAAGAAGCAACGAATTAACAGAAAACAAAAAGAACTGAAGGCCTGTAGGTAGAAAATGAGAATAAGACGTGAAACACGTGAAGACAAACAGCTGCAGTGATATATTCCTTGTTAACTGAGCCAATAGTGCTGCTCGGTTCTCCAGCCCTGTACACAGCCGCAGGGCCACTCATGCTGTGTACTGCCACAATACTTGTCAATAGTTGGCTTTTAGGTGTAACACACAGCTGAGCACACAATGTCGGGGAGATAAGACCTAAGCATGAACTATTCTATGATATAAATGTGGATGTATGTTAGTGCATGTGTGCCACGTAATAACACTATTGAAGCAATGTTCTCCTCATATTCCCTGGTAGACTGTCTGAAATCTTTTATTAATGAGAGTGACAAGACAAAAATAGATTTAACCAGACCCTCAATGAAAGGCCCTGATGTGTCACTTCAATAAAGTCACAGAGGAAACGCTGATGACAACACGAGTATAACTTTTCCCCTCTGAAAAGTAATCGTGGAACAATCACAGTACCGGCCTTTTGTCTAGTTATCTCAGCATTTAAGGCACGTTTGAGTTTCTATTTCTACAACTGAAAAAGCAAATAACCAACAAAACAAGTTCGTTTGGTGCTCTGCCCAAACTGCTGATGGGTTTCGACCGAGCCCGGATGGTATAAAAACCATGCTGCAATACAAGTTCATCCATCAAGGCCGGTTGAGGCATTATGAATTAGCAGGTGTGGTAAATACCACACCATGTATAACAACATCAGTATCTTTGAATCTGTTTGCTTTTTCTTCTTCATTATTGTTGTGGAGAAAAGCTATTTATTCCTTACCAATCCAACCTTGTGGCAGCTGCCTAGGACTGTGTCCCTAAGCCTGCTGGGATAGAGGCTCACCAGGGGGGATGAAGAGCCTAAAGCGCCTCCAGCTTGCTGCCACAGACAGACCAGCTCTCTGACGAAGCAATCAGAAAACCAGCTCCTAAAGACAGGCTGCATAAATAGATCTTCCATTTTAAACACACTGAAATATGAAGGAGGGGCACACCACAAACTGACGGAGCTGAAAAGAACTGCCATTGCTGACTGATGGACGTGCAGATAGATTGTGGCCTTAAGGCAGACAAGCAAAGACCAGCAGAACTAGTTCAAGATATATATGTAACTGATTAACAAATGCTAGTTTTTGCACAGTTTTTAAGTTGTATCTCCATAGATGTCTTCAGGATGGTTAGGTTCTTATCCAGGGAATTGAATCAGTTTTCAAAGCCATAGTTATAAAGACCTATGTTCAGCTAGAAGAAGACCAAGGAGACACATACCAGATGACCCCTATAAAGTCTTGATCTTAACATTCAGCCAGTGTGGGCAGTGACATTGAGACAAGCCTAAATCCACAAAAGAATTCATCCAAACTGGTGTTTTGGGATAGTGATTGTGGTATGGTGGACCTATATGGCTCTAATAAGAACAACCCATTGTTAAACTGATCATGTAGTTTATATCCCAACTTATAGCTAGGTGTCAAAGTACTCTCTGCGAAAAAGCACCAAAAGCAGACACTGAACGATAGCAATATTCCAAATGATGCTTGTTTATTCTGTATGAGATATTTTTCCATTTAAACATTCAAAAATGGATTGAAGACAGTTGGGGGGAGCACACATCATCACCTTTCAAATTGATATGGAAAGCTGTTAGCAAACAGCTCCTTATTACCAGCAGTTATGGGACAATATTAATATTAATTTAAAGTCTTGTTTCCGTCTTTCTTTTTCCATGCAAGGCAACAGTACAAGACGTTGCTAGCTGCTACATCAGTTTTTTCTTTTTGCTTAAACAAACTGTGTGCAGTCACTAAACACACCACTCTGGTCAAAATGAGCCGTAAAGTGCAGATGCTATTCAGGTGTAAATACTCTGTAGCTTTTATGACTATGAGCCATTCATCTCCACACTCAGACTCACAAACATAATTCATGCAGGTGTATGTACTGATAAATGTATTAAGCATCATCTAAAACAGTCAATCCACTCCAGAACTGCAAAGTGATAAAAAAAAATACTTACACTCTGAACTGTAAATTGCTGAAATAAGCTTTATTGCAGTCATCTTTTCATATTTGGAGCAATTATAGTTGTATATATTAAGTAATTTATTTCAAATGGACTTTACGTGCTTGATGTGTTCAAATTATTTGCCTAAACAGTTTGGTTTGCAGAAAAAAATTCAAGTGCTTCAAAACAGGTGAAACAGGCTGAGTAGTAGAAAGGTAGTAGAAAGTAGGGTGTGTAAACTGTAGTAGATGATTATGATCATTGGAATGCAGACGGACTGGAGACTCCATCCAGCCTTCAAACAAAAATATACCACTGACACAAATGGGTGGATATAAATTGCAGTAGGATAGATCTGTTCTATTGCAACAAACTAGATTATAGTTAAGCCGGGATAACCCATTCACCTCTGTAGCCACAGCTTCCGTGCATCACAAGACTGAGACTGAAAGCTACACCCACACATGTCCAAACCAAGGCAAGCCACCTTTCCTGTCTGTGTGGGCCTCTAATTTGGGGAAAATGACTAAACATCCAGTAAAAACTGACTCACTATATCCCAAATGTTCTCTAAAAATCACGAGAAGTTGAGGTTTCATGCGTAAAATAAAGACACGGGTACATTAAACTTTGTCATTTTTTTTTTGTCATTATTTTTGATTGTAGGCTTCCAAAAGGTTTTGGTATGTTAATAATATTCTTTGATCCAGTTTCTTTGAACTTAAACACATATATGATAAAATCCAAGTGAAATTATTTACTTATGTTCTTATCTTTCATAATTTAAATTAAGAGTCATAGAACATTTTAACATTTTAAAGAAACTTCTTATACATCTTTCAGTTATGTGGTAAAGATAATTACTACTCTTTTGCCACCCACAAGTGACTGTGTCGCATTCTAACTGTTTAGTTAATCATTAAACACTAAAATAAACTTTTAATTCTTTTCTATGATGCAACTCGGTACTGGCCCTGCCTTTCCACAACTTGCAAACTTGCCTGAATGATCTTCCCTCATTTCACTATTTAGCTTATTGAAAAATAGAAATTGAACACATAGTCATGCAGACGCTGACCATTTAAGTATAGTCCATTATATAATCACTATTAGTAGGACGGTCCTGACCTCAACACACAGACACTTTCTCTTTCAAACACGCACACACAAACACACCACTTGCATATCCCCAGTAACGTCAGTTTGATTGCATGGGTAGGCAATGGGACTTAAAAGCATTAGATTAAAGTAAAATAAACATGATCAGACCCTGCCATCTGCACTGGGATGGCATGGTTGCCTAGCAGTAGGCATTGTTTGGCTTGTCTGACGCTGATGTGCTGACGCTGGTGTGTGAGTGTGCGTGTGTTTATGTGTATGTGTCCATATGTGCAGATGGCACCTTTCAAATGATGATGACTTTATTTTCCAAACAGTGTTTCAAATAAAATCAGTCTTGTCTCAAATTCGGCACGCGACCTTTGAGCATACTTTAAATGTGCTTAATACAAGGTTTCATTATGGCAAATAGTTTGTTCTAAGAATAGCGACAGCTGGTGACAGCTGAATATTTTTTTCGTTTTCTTACCTCTTTTAAATCACACAGTTCAAAACAGATTTTATCATAAAGATAACTCATTTGACTGTGAGACTAAACTACGATGGTACTGCGATATGCCACACCTTCAAAGCTGGTGTGTTTTAGACCTTTGCTTTATGAAATAGATCAAAATTTGGTCATTTGTAATCCCTAAACACCTCTCACCCTCCTCTCATTACCAGCGTGTGGGTGAGAGAGTTATTGAGTCTCAAAATAGAGTCGCAGCAATAATAACAGCGATATCCTGGCAACCCTTATCGTTGTGCTCTGTCAGTGAGACTGCTAATAGGGTTAATATGAGAGAGATAAATGGACATCTTCAGGGCACAAACTAAATTCAAAACACATCAACATTTCCATCAGCTGTCATCATACGTTTGTTCATTATCTCTCTGGATCTATAATAGCCATGTGTACATTTTATTTGCATTGCTCGTGTTGCAGGGACACAAATTTGGTTACACAGTCACATTTTTTTGTTGTTGGGTTTAGGTTAGGTTTAGGGTGAAGGAAGTAAGGGTTACATATACATAAGGAAATGAAAATCAGAATCAGAATACTTTATTAATCCCGAAGGAAATTAGGGTTACAGCAGGCAGCACGCTAATGGCGCATGCGCACTTACAAAGGAACCTTCTGACCAACTTTACACAAACATCACATTGGGGAGACATGTCAGTAAGGTAGGCTGATAGGAAAAAAAAAACAACGAAAATACATAACATGAGGTAAGAGGAGGAGAGAAAAAACTCCACTCAGACTGAGCTCCTAGTGGGAGAGGGATGGTGACGGACTAAACTGTCAACATGAGGTCAGTACCACTTCATATAACATGAAGTGGTACTGACACGAAACTGTTGGGTGGTGTGTGCATACTTGGAAACTAAGGCCCAAAAGTGAAAATGCACCATCCATTGGTTATGTAGTATGCTAACTGAAAACCTAACGTTAAACTAAATCAAATCAGTTCACCAAAGGGTTCAAAAAGGAGCATTATAGCAGGCCCTTCCTCTCAGCAGTTGTTAGACTTTATAACCATGTATAATGTGTAATTAATTCATGTGTAAACTAAAAAGATTTAAATAGTAAAATTCAGATGTTGCTCTTGTGTAGTGCCAATGCTACCTCGCATAGTGTAGTCTCGTAGGCTCTCCTATTTCACAGCCCAAACCGGTCAAGGATCTTCTGTTCCGCTCTTGTGTGAATTTTCTGTCTATGCAAGTGTCAAATATATTTGGGCAGTTCTTTCCTGACAAGTTAAACAAAGCTCAGTCTATCTAGGGTGAGAACATTTAGCGAAACCAATATTGCAACTTTAAAAAATTCTTTAGACACTGTATTAGCTTCTTCCCCATGGTAAGCTACTTTCTACATCAGGGTTATAGTAAAATTTCCAGCAATTTGCTGCCATTGGGGTCATCTTTACTGTTGCATACTGTTGGACTATCTAGACCATTTTCTTTCTTTTTGTCTTGGGTGTGTTGGCTATATGACGTACTGACCATATTTATCAAACATTCCCTTCCTGTTCTGTATGTCAATATAAATGCTGCGGAGCAACAGCTGCATACACATTAAAATCTTACTAGATACAATATAGTGCATATCCACATCTTCAAAACCTTAAACAGCTTGTGTCAGGTTGATTTAAATTCTAACTGTCTGGTTTTATGTCAGCGTAATATCAGCCTTGCTTTTGGTTAACTCACTAGAAACTTGAGCCTCTGTGACTCTAATGTAAAAGACTACTCACTTAAGTAAGTCCCACAATATCATATATCAATCTGCTCACAGTATGTGGGGGAGAGCGAGTCTGAGAAACAGATGAATCTTTGGTTTAGAGAGAAATGCTGAGTTCTTGTGCTCTGCTTTACCTGCAGCAATGGCTAAGAAAAAGAAGAAGAAATATCATTAAAAAAAACAGCTGTCATTGTTTATATATGAATTGACCCAGTGGCAGCTTTCAAAAAGTCTGAAAGCTGCAACTAGTTTCATAGATATTCTCTGCAGACTGAAAAAGAGCACTTACAGCAGAGGATACAACTTCCCAGTAACTCCTGTCTTCAGTGATAACCCAGTACCTGTCCCTACTACCAAGCCGGCCTTTTTCCTTCTGGCCAGTACGCAGTAAATGATATGTGATTAAACACAAAGTGGCAAATGAAGCGGAAGTACAAACACTACAATCTGCTCATTTCTCCTGAGAAAACAGTTGTCCCTCAGTGAAAAATGCAGTGACCCACACACCCTTTCATTAAGGTGGTCACCTTCACAGCGCATGCTAAAGAGGAAACAAGAGAGAGGACTGCCATGACACCATACTTTCCTGTAGTCATACTATTAATTTAGAGCCATAAGGATAAAAATCACCCAGGTTTTAAAACTTGGTTACTATAACGCCCTCTGGTAGAATCTCAAACCTCCAGTTCCCCGTTGAGCGTCATAAGTAAAAAAATAGATGGAGAGGGATATAGTTATTATTTTTTTAAGAAAGAGGTGAGAAAACAAAGACAGGAAGATAAAGATAAAGAATAAGAAATTGCGGTTTGTCTGTAAAATGCAGCCAATGAATATTAGGGCAGAGGTAGCTGTGCTCATCCCTGTTTCCATGGTGACCTGAATGTGCTGTCGGTGCAGTGACGCCAGTCTGGAGCATTGTGTTGCATGAGCCACACGTGCCAATGCCCAGCTGACAGCAGCGAGCATACGCCTGTATCTATTCATAGCACCCAAGTGATGCTCTGAAGGGACACGGGCAGCCTGGAGTTCTGGCCAAAGAGGCCAGGTGTCCAAACCTGGATGAGTACGGACCCAGACCGAATGCTACCCTTCATCCTTGATGGAGGTGCTTGGAGAGAACGTGGGAAGAACACATAGCAGGAGTTCTGTCATTGCCTCTTTGATCTTTGTCCTCACCAACAAATTGACCCCTGACCCCTTTTTTTGAGGTTTCTAAACAGATGACACAGGTACAGCATGCATATGCGCATGTCCAAAAACACAAAATCAAAAAGAGGAAAAGCAAAATATTTACAAACTCGATGGGGTAATGAGCATTTGTTTGAGGTACACTTATTCAGTTTTCAAAGTCACCTTTATTTTCTCTTAAACTGACTGTTCACATACTGGTAATATACAAACACACTGTGATTACCCACCATATAACAACTTGGTGAAAAAAAACAAACAAACCCTCATCCCTGAAAAATGCGCAACAAGTCCAGTTGTGAATTTCCCTCACTGCCAAATATTCCACAGTCAACGGTTAGTGGTATTATAACAAAGTGGAACCGATTGGGAACAAAAGTAACTCAGCCATGAAAGGGTAGGCCACATAAAATCAAAAGCAAGGTCACTGGATGCTGAGGTGCATAGTGCAGAGTTCGCCAACTTTCTGCAGAGTCAGTTGCTACAGATGTCCAAACTTCATGTGGCTGAAAAGTTTAATTATATATATTTTTGTAAATGTAAATATTGAAAATATGCTCCAAACTTGCTCTGCAACTCTGCATCCCCTCCACTGATGTTAAAGCAGACCGCTGCTGTCCATGTAAAACATTTGAGAAGTGTTCTACTGAGAAGATATTAAAAAATAATCCTATAATCATCTAGAATTTAAGCAGTAAGTCTCTTCTGAAATCCCCTGGATTTAAATATTTTACGAGTAGAAAACAATAACTGCAGCACATAGTCAAACAGTTGTAATTTGCCATCACAACACGTGGTCTAGAATGTGATATCTTTAGCAAGAGTGCTTGAAACACCAAGTCAGTGCCCCTTTTGTGAGCAATTGTTCAGGCTCAATTGGTATTTCTCTAACACCGCTTTGTGCGAGATCAAGCAGAAAAAAAGCAGAGGCTCTGTGGCAACGAGAAGCCCATTGTGGTCCGTCAGCCTAAAGTTAGCTTTCGGTGTGATGTCTGGTGTCAAAGGCCATTGTGGTTCCTGACATACTACAGTGAAGGGACAGAGCTGCTGAGTGCAAATGATCTGTGCAGGACTTTTTTGTGAGTGTGTAGCTAGTTGTGTATCGTATTGTTAAGGCATATTTTTATGTATTGGAGGTGCAACACATAGGCAAAATGTTTTTGTTTGTTGTATATAGCTGACATAGGACTTTCAGACCTTTGGGGTCAGCAGTTTCCCCCCTTTAGGAAAGGGACAGAGTGAGAGATGAACCATGTGGATCCCCTATTATGCCCCTATTGTGCCCATGCAGCTGCATAAATAGTGCTATTGCAGAGGCCTCTGGCAATTCAAAAGTGCTGTACAAGACACTTTGAGATAAAGGTTTGGTAGACCCGTCTACACCATTAGGAAGAGAAGAGACGTTTTGCCCAATTAAAGCAGAGAAGTTGACAGATTCAATACACTTATAGTCTCATGACCTTCAGTGTGGCATGTATTTGTATCTATAGCCATCTTTATTTCCATCTGCAGTCTAGTAGAAAAAGAAAGTTTACCCTCTTTCAATTGTAAGGGTTTTTGTATCAGGACATTAACAAAAAACTATCTGGAGTTTACCAGGTTTTAAAGGTGGGTAAACACAACTGCACATGACAAATTAGACTGTTTTTATTTATTTAATAAAAAGTAAGCCAAAAACAAAATACACCCTTACTGCTTAAGAATGTACACCAATCAGGCATAACATTATGACCACTGACAGATGAGGTGAATAACATTATCTCGTTGTACCTCTCACCTGACCCCCTCTGTACATATTAACAATGATTTTAAACCAGATATTTCAAATTTGAATTCATCTCTCCATAAAACCTGTTGCCACTGATTTTCAGTCCAGTTCTTGTGTAATTGGGCCTATTCCCCCTTTCCCCTTTCTTAAGAATGGCTTCTTGGTAGCAAAGCCCTTCTACTGACACTATTTCTGGTGAGGTTTCAGTGAACACTAGATGGATCAACTGAAGTGTGTCAGGTCTTTGCTGGATTTTTTTCCCTGTTTCTTAAGGATATGACTTTCCAACATTGTTTATTTGCTGTAGTCGCTCAAGCCTGTCACTCTTTCCTTTGTTCTTCACCAGTCTAGTTTCTGCAAATTTCCCGCCAAGCCAGAATGTCTAGTTTTTGGCTAATAGCTCTTTGGGAATCACCTTGTTGGTAAAATGATTCTTTTATGCCTTGATAACTGTTTAACATTGGCAAACTATTGAAATGGGTACAAAGTCTGCGTTTTTGTGAAGGGCTGCTAGTAACAAGAGCTAAAGATACAATTTAAAATAGATTCCCTGCTAAGCGGTCTGTTATGAGTAGACACAACACTGATTCATCCCTTGGGTTAGATGTCTTTTTATGCTTGAATGGTTCATAGGTCAAACATTTCTTTGAAAATGGTCAGGTACAGGGACTAGAGTGAAAATAAATGACTTTGTGTATGCGTATTATAGTTCAGAGAAGTTGTAGCATGTGTGTTCACAGATGTGTGTTGTATGTGTGTGCATGTGTTGTGTTTGTGTTATAATTCACAGTAGTGGTTCTTCCCAAGTGTACTAAGAGTGCGGCTACAGCATGATGTGACAACACCCGCCTGCACATATGTGAGCATCTGCTGGCCATAGCTTGAGGACGGTTGCTTAGGACTTGCATGCATGCTGAGGTAGGAGCAAGCCTGGGCAAGTTCCTTTCCCTTCACAAGACAATAGCAGCTCAGATGCCTGGCTGAGAAGGAGTTTTAGGGAATCTGTGAGAGACAAGGGCCTCACACTCACTCAATTTCCTGACATTTATGCTTTTGCCAAAAAGAGAATATACAGAGAAAAGACCTCTATTTACAGAAATGCTGATGACAGGTGGGGGTCAAATACTTCACTGACAATTCAAAAAAACAAGTTTATGGTGAAGAATAAATTGAAGTGATCATTTTTTCCTGTTGTGTTATATTGTACATTACCTTCCACACAAAGGTGTATTTTTATAAACACTTGTAATATTTTCAAATTTGATTTGATTTGTTTTGATGAAAGTGCAAGTACAAGTTGTAAGCTAGGACTGATACCATTTTATTTCATTTTATTTAACTTTTAGCAGTTATTCATATTATTATCACTGGAACTGTGTACCCTTTTGACTTTTATCCTTTTATCCAGTTTGTAATAAAAGCTCCCAATTTTAAGCATTTCACACAACTATGTTTAAACACAGTGGCAGTGAAAATACTGAATCTTAAATCCTGAAGGTTACACAAACTGACCCAAATGACGTGTTGCTTTGCTTATTTAGCCTTACATCTTCACGGTTGTTCAAAGAAGGTGAATTGTTCCTAGAAGACTGTTGGCTCACCTTGTTGCTAAAATAAAAAAATACAACTAGGTGTGAAAAAAATAAATGAGTTGACTAATGTTGGAAAAAAAAATGTAGACCATATATATACAGTCTTTAATTTTTGCTTGTGCTAATGGTTAGATTTGTCAATACAAGAAGAATGAAGAGATATTTGGTGCATATGTTTACTGAGGCTTGGGCGTTCATTGAGATTATGAGTCTGCTGCCTTAACAACAGGTTTGGTTTTGTATCGTAATACTTGTCCTTAACTTTTTAACTATTGCCCCCATAAATACCCCATACAGTGGTGATAATACTGATAACACTATCCCAAACACTAGTAAAAAAACAAACAAACTACTGAACCTAATGGTAAAATTAATTCTTAAAATAAAATGTCTATCTGACAGAACCAAGTGCTAAATGGGCAACTGAAGTGTCTGAATAACAAAGACGGAGAGCACTAATGGCAGCTGATTGACTAGTGATGAATTGTTTCTACTCAGAAAAAACTTCAACCTGTATTTGTGGAACAATGGCTCTGTAGCCAACATCCTCTCCAAAGAGTGACTATACAAGACCTTACAATAGTGTTTTGCTACGCCAAAACATCCCCCCAAATAGTTTTGAACTTGGGTGAGTAGTGGAAAGAATAAAAACAAAGGTGTAAACAGTTTCAGCCATATTATGAACTACATGGACTTCCACACACAGACTTGTTCAGGTGCATATGCTGAAGTCAGCTATGTTACTATCTATCTATCTATCTATCTATCTATCTATCTATCTATCTATCTATCTATCTATCTATCTATCTATCTATCTATCTATCTATCTATCTATCTATCTATCTATCTATCTATCTATCTATCTATCTATCTATCTATCTATCTATCTATCTATCTATCTATCTATCTATCATTCTGACAAAATATTTCAATAAGTGGCAAGAGAGGGTGGGATAAATCCAACTGCAACACCCATTATAGAAAATATTTTATAAAGCTGTCAAGGATAATCTATGAGGAGTTACAAATACATTAAAATGTTGAAAGACTGTGTTATATGGTGTAAAGTTGAAAGCAACCTTGAACTCTTTAGTGCCCTTCGCTCTATGTTCATGAATCAAACAAAACACCCAACTTTGAACTTGACCTTCATTTTGATCCCGGATACACACTTGTTAAGTTTGTGACTCTGCATCTTACGTGTCAGATTATTAGTGTTTAAAATGATTTTTTATTTATTTATTTAGGTGTTACAATTTTAATTATACTAGAATACATAAACAGTACTAAGCAAAAGACGTAAACTCACACATCCTATAGTCACTATGAAGACCACGATGCTTGCGTAGTGCTGACGTTTTTTCCCCAACCATCACGTTTACTATGGTAAAACACTCATCACTTCATACTCACACGGTGAGATCTATTTTATTTAAATGGCTACAAATTCATAATTCAGCACCTTAGACACAGAGATATAAGGCATGACTTTCTAAACGAATATTATAGCCATTTTCCCCTTAAGGAGCACTGTGGTTGTTTTACTACCTCCTCACCCAGCGAGCAGTCTGGTCTGGAGGCTGGCACTCGCTTTGCTTTATGAATGGATGGGTGTGGCGCTTGTGACAAGCAGTGATGCAGTCATCACTGTGCTCGTTGATAAGCGCTGGCGTGCTGTCCATGTAGGATGGTTTGGAGTGAAGCACAACTGGGTTCTGCCACCGCCTGGGAAAGACAACGCGGGAAGGAAAGGGGAGGAGAAGACAGAGAGAGAGAGAGAGACAGCGGCGACAGTCTACTCCCCAGCAAGGACCAAACTTCTGGCAAGGGATTCGGTGAGACGGGGGACTAAAAGATAAAAGTGCGGGTGAGATAGAACAAAGGGCAAATGCACTTTTATTTAGGGATATGCTGTTTAGTTATAGGCGGATTACAAATAAATAAAAATGGAAGAAATATAAATCAAGACAGAAAAGATCGAAACGGGGCTGATGCCACGAGGATGAAATGTATGCCAGAGACGCTCGTACGTCTGCGACGTAAAGTGTAATATTTTAAGAAACAAACAAAATAAAATAAATTAAAAAAAAGAAAAAAAAAAGAAATAGAGTAGTTCAGCCATGATTCTGCTGGGTAAAAACAGTCAGACAAAAGAAAGCAGGGGCAAGGTTCCCCTCCTCCGTGTGTTCCCTCCTTGTAGGTGTGACAGAAACAACAAAGGGACGTGGAAAAACTCGCATCAGGACCACAGGCTCACAACTACCCAGACAGATCCCGGAGCACAATAGCAGGGGTCTGCAAACAAGAGCATGTCTGCAGGTTTTGCAATATGCAGCAGTCTCCGTGTAATTGCATTTCTCCTGGCGTCTCTCGGCTACAACAGTCGGGAGTATTTTTCTTCTGTCAGCTCTGGCAGATCTTTACACGAAACGAAAGCGATGATTTGAGGAATTTCAAGTGCTGAACCGGAGGAGCAAGTGTTAAAGCATGTGAGTTATGATTAGATGTTGTCATCCCGAGGAATGCTCTTAAGTGATCGCAATTGTTTGTGCCTTGCAGTTTAATGGGGAGAAGCGAGAGACGAGCGCTGCCCAGAATAAAGCGAATGGAGTAGAGCAGCGGAGAGGTGTGAACTTAAAGTGGACGTCGAAGGGGGGAAATAAAAGAGCCCTGAACTGATTGCAGAAGCGAATGTGTTTCAGAGGTAGGAGATTACAGGGATTGTTGCACATGCTACGTGTATTGCCATGCCATTTAATCTGTATGCTCGCTACAGAGCAGTTCACAGTGCAAGACCACATGTGGACAGACAGCAAAGGGTTGCATAACGATTCAGTTAGTTTGGGCTGTTCAGTGTATTGCGCTATCGACATATCGCAGGCTGAACTAGAATAGCCTCCGTTTTGAACTTCTCCGAAAGCTTTTTGGGAGGTTACATAAGTTATCTTAGAGGGGGTGTACTGAACAAACACTTGAAAAGTAATTGAAATTTTACTTTATCTTTTTATTTGTAGATCTTCCTATAGAACCCCCCCCCCCCCCCCCCCCCCCACACACACACACACACACACACACACACATACACACAAAAACACTGATTTGCACAGCACTGATGAAACTTTGTGACCTACCTAAAAGGGCAGTTTGGGTTTTTGTTTTTGGCAAGTGGAAGTTCTACCTCATACTCTTCCCACTTTTCTTTTTGTGGTAAAAAGGGGGAAGAACTGCACAGATCATCTTGTTTAGCTGTGCTCTACTGTAAATCCCAGTTTCTTCTGCCATATGGTGATGTTCCCTGCAACTGCTAGTTTGCTTAGCTTGGTTAAATACAGAATTAGATGTGCTCACCACCTGCAGAAGTCTGGATACATGAGTCAAGCTTAAAGGAATAGCTGCAGAATGGAGTCACTTAGTGTCTACAGAGCCAAACAGTGATTCGCTGCAGTTACTGGCCAAAGCATGGAAAGAAAACTGGTTTCTCTGACAACAGTCGAAACACCCTCCCTCCCCCCCTTCATCAACCACAATAGAAGCATGGTGAAAATGTGGTGGGTGTAGGGATGGTGTGACAAAAGTTGACATCAGTTCCTCCACTTTTCCCTCGCTGTTCAGTGTTTTTTCTATCAGCTGTGGAATTTGAACCGTTCTTCCTTTTGGGGTGAGGCCCTTCCCTGCGTCTGCTCAGAGGAGTAGGATGTCTCAGTAGATGCGGTGCATATGTGTTTGTGAGTGTGTGTTTAAGTAAGTGTGTGTGGGTAACTGGGGCTTTCCAGTAGAGTTGCACACCAAACATTCTTGGCTGTCGAATGGCTGACTAGCGCGCCAAGTCCACACAGCTGGGAATCGTATAAGAAGAAGTGTCTTTGTGTGATCTGGGCAATACGACGCACATGCACAGTCACATGCGCGCACATGCTCATGCACAGAACTAAAACACACAAATAGTCTGCTTTAAGCCTGCACCTCGGCTCAAGAACAATTTGAATAGTTGGTGTCTGTGAGGTGCATGTGTGTGTGTGGTAGGTGTATTAGATGTAACTAGTAATAAAGTGACGCTCACACACACGCTGGTGGAATTCAACATAACTCTTCACACACACAGAATGGAGAAAATATAACAGAGACTCAGTCATCCTGCAACAGTGTCTTCTTTTCCCAGCACCACATGATGTTTGTCCTCTTTAGTAAGTTTTGAACAGAGAAAACATGGTGGTGGTGGTGGAGGTGGTGGTGGTGGGATGGAGAGGGAGGGTGGGAGGGCAAAAGAGAATAAGAGAAGGGATTGTGCTGGCGATGCCAATTGTACAGTTTGTTTCTTATTGGCTGCTTCTCTGGTTGTTGTTGTTGTTGTTGTTTTAAATGGCGTGTCAGTGAGCAAAGAATGTGTATGCAAGAGCAGAATGCAGAGTGAGAAAGAACATAGGCCTTTGTCTGCTGGGAGAAGAGAAGAGAAGCAGATTGTATCAAATTAATATAGGAGAAATTGAGCTGTAGAGGGAAGAAAAAGGAGAGGAGTTCAAAGAAGAGGGACACGAAGAGGTTTCGGCCATGGAGGAAAGAGTAAAGCAGGCTGAGAGAGTGAGAATGAGAAATTCTGACAGAGTCCTATTCCATATTATTGTAAACATGAAGGCAGAACCCTTCTTTTTCTCAGATCTGTCCTGTTTTCTGTTTGAACCAAGAAGCTGATAAAGGAACGATTTCATTAGAAGAAATGAAAAGAAAAAAGAAAAAAACCAGATAAGTTAACAACTGGCTCTTCTTCTTCATCACAATCTGTTCAAAAAACAAACAAAACATCCCTTTAGAAATGATCTCTTTCCACATGTTGAACATTTGCCTTATGATAATCAGCTGCACCGTGTCCCTAGCACTCGCTGATTTCTTTGTACTTGCGAGTGTGGCTTGGTGCGATTACTTTACAGATTGAAACTGCTCATCTGAACAAAGTTCTTTTTGTACAAAAAACTGAATGTCTACATTATATGATGCATACGGGAAGCAAAACACACATTTGCAAGGCCAGAGAGTCTGTGCGTGAGGGAATATGTTTTAGTTGTGCGAGACTTGGATAAGAAGGTGTTGTATCATCAACAAGGACGGACCGGGGTGGGACAGGACCACACGATCAAACGAGAGGAGATAAGAGAGCTGGCTGAATTCAGAGAGGGTGTCTTTGTCCATTTGTGGTTCCTCAGATAGCTCCAGGCTGGATTGAGGCCAGGGGCTGACAGGGGTTGTGTCTAGAGATCTGAGATCGCTGCACTGATAGGAAGGCATATTACACAACATCACTGCTGAAAGAATACGATTAAGGTTTTTGGTTTCAAAGGTTTTATGCTGCAAAAGTCATTTTGTTTGTGGTATTTTAACTTTTAGATTTTGGCTTTTCCAGATGTGTCTTGGATTCAGTGCCCGTCATGCAGGAAACGCTGCCTGTCACTGCATTGTGTGGCTGCAAAATGACAGATTACCAGAGAGCTGAGGTAGGTTAGGGCCACCTAAAATTATAGCTGAAAAGAAACTTCCAAAAAAAAAAAAGACTAGTGGACTGATATTTGAAACGGCCGTGAGCTAACAGTGGCTCTGACAGTCTGGCATGCAGAGACACATATAGATTGTTCTGCTTTTACACTCCTCAACCCATGCTATAGTTTCTCCATTTCTCTATTTAATCACATCTCTTGCTCGTTGTAACCTGTTGTCCTGTTTCTATTTTGCTGTGTGGAAACTTGGGTGCGTGTGTGTCTGCATGTGCATCCAGGAAAGGATGGCGAGATATTCTCCCAAGACCAAGTGGCACCATTTGGTGGCTTGGCTGTACTGCGTCTCTATTTATGTTCATGCTTGTGTTGTGATTGTGTCCTGGTCGTACGGCTCTATCACTGTGACGACTACATCTTCCTGTGCAACTGTGCATGATTATGCATGCATAGTTTTGCATGTGTGCAAGGCTGTATGCAATTTGACCCCCTGGAAATCTTTCTTTAGCATCTGCTCCTCTCATTTGTGGCAGAAAGCCGATCCCTTTTGGTGAACTGGCTCCAGCATCATATGACTGACCAAATTGCGATGATGTTTTGGAGTGCGCGTGTTCTGCAGTACAAAATGACATTGCATATCATAACAGGTTGCCTTTTGGCTATTGATGTATATGTGTGGAGTTGTGTGGGTGTGGCTGTCTCCTTGCATCGCCTACAGGACGCTCTAAGCACCTCCCAGGCCCGAATGGGCCCGCGCAGCTCCATAAATCTAGCTCGTGTTGCTCACACAGCAGTAATCTCTAGCGTCTTTTATTTTCGATGCCTGCAAGCCTGGAACTCTGTCTCCTTATCTTCCTGTTTGTTTTCACATCTTTCCTTTCCTGCCTGACTATCCATTCATAACAGCAATTTGGCTTTCATTAACTAAGGATGGGGGGGAAAAAAACAAAAACCAATTAGCACCTACATTGCCAGAAGCTCTCCTTGGGTTACAGAAAGTGACATAAAGAAAAGGAGAGTTTCTCTGAAGTTTCGCACACATATTTGCTCATTTTAGCATTGTCAATTTCTGTCCCCACTTGTTTTAAAGAGGACACTTGCAGTGTAAAGATGATTTTTCAGTTATTTCTTTAGTCATTCTAGCAGCTTTCCCATCACAGGGATGCATCCAAAAATCTTTTAATGCAGTCAAACACAAGACCCACAAATATAGAAACAATGACTCACACAGTGAAGCTTTTAAACTCCAAAAACCAACATTTCCAAACCACACTGTATAGACATAAACAGACTGACACATACATACAGTATCTGTCTCGTCTAGTAATAGCCAAACGCAGATTCTCAGAGAGCAGAACACCCAAGGGTGCCGTTCCTGCTAATCCAGGTCAGACCAGCTTCAGTCTTGGCTGAACCACCCATGAAACCACAGGATTTTTAATCTGTAATTTTGCCTGTGCTTGTGCGGTTGGCTGTATTTAAGGTGTTTCCTTGCATGTCTTCTTTGACACGTACACATTGTTGCCCCGTGATCGCCCTCCACGTGCCATTTATTCGAGCGCTGCCCAATTTTTTGCTGTTTCAGAATGATGCAGCATGTCTGACTGATGCTCTCTCGGCTCTCTGTCTGTCTCGCTTTCTCACACAGTCAAGGACACACACACACACACTCCAGAATAAATTAATCAGATATGATAACTGATAGAAGCAAACGCGATGTATGCAGGACTGCAGTGTCTGTGGTTTGTTTCCTCATGAAAATTGGAAATTGACTCATCACATATTATGTGGTGTGGCTAGACATTTTAAGCCATGTTCTATTTTTAGTTATTGCAATACAGGGATCTTTTCCTTCATTTAAATCTATTGAGGGGAAAAACAATAAAACACTGAGTCATGTAGGTTGAGGTCAGACACAGCGGATCACAAAATACAATTTAAGGGTTAGACAATAAAATCTGGTTTATCACCTGTGGTCTTCTTAAAGCAGACAGTTTGGAAATTGTTGCACTGACTGGCAATGAAATATTCTCGGTCTTTGTTTCTGTCTCTCTCTGTCCCACTGGAATACATCACCAGAGTTAACATAAATATTTAATCATTTTATTATCTTCATTCCTGTTTAATGGCCCAACATACTTAATAGCAATGCACTCAACAACATCAGAGGCCAGGTTATACAAAAATATTGACTTCTTGAGTCTTGTTAAGCTCCATTATGGTTTTCTGGTCAGCTGTCTTTTAGTTTCATCTTTGAAAGAGAATATCTTTGTGCTTCATCTTAACATTTATTTGGTTGAAATGACCTGTGCCCACAAGTGGCTAGGATTAGCTGGTATCATTGATGGTGGAGCATCCAAAAGAGCCTAACCCCACGCCCTTAATCAAATGATTAAAACTTGTGTGGCCGTGCTATGGCTTAGCAAATTAATGACATGTGGTCACAGTGCGTGGTGATAATTGCATGCTGGTTGTATCATCAGGCCATGGCACAGCGGTGTGGAAATAAATAAAAAGGAACCGCTAGTATAGATTTTTCCATCACTATTTTGGGATGCCTCTGTACACGGGATATCAGCTTTGTTTCTGCGCACACATTTGCTGTCTTGTTTAATGACATTCCTGCATTTGGAGATTGCATGATGACCTCCTTTGCGATACAGCCGAGCAGCGTGTGTAGGATACTCCAATTTAGTGCTTTTAGGTGAAAATCATATCTCTTCATTTGATGATTTTTTTTTCTTTTTTTGAGATTTCAGGCCAGCTGACGGATTACATGCCACCTGCACTGCCTGAGAAAATGCTTTGACCACTCGGGATTATAAAACCCACTCAATGGGCTGAACTGAATAAAATTAAAAATGCATTGCTATCGAGGTAAATGCTTTATCTGTGAGATGCAAGGGTTTTACCTAACAATTCGTTTGTTTTTGTTTTGTTTTCTCAATTCTAATACAATGCGAGGAACTCTGCAGAGCAGCGCAACTAGATAAATGATATGCAGGTTATTTGAAGTAAACACAACAAAGGGCCTTCCTGTTATGCCATGGTGCTCTGTAATGTGGCTATCTGACTATTTCTGAGTCTCCCTGTGATTTTTTTGTTGTTGCTGTTTACACTTATGCTCTTCCCCTCCTCTCTATCTTCATATCTGTTTCTTTATGTAAGCAAGTGTCTTTTAAATAGAAGCAGATGGATACTGCATTAGGCTGATAGCAATATGGATATTGCAAGAAAAATGGAAGCGAGGATGAAAATGTGCATTATATCAAACATAGAAATGTTACATTAACACGCTCATTTACAATATTTGACAAGGATCTTTCAGTTTTCAAAAGAGAACACACAAAGTTATATGTTTTTACAATTTAACAAATTAAATGCCACACATAGCAGTTGGAATATTTTTGATTATTAAAAGAAAATAATGAAAACTCATAATCCAGCCGACATGTTTGACCTGTGGTATGGGCTTTCATAGGTAGAATTTCCTAAGCTGTGGTGTTTGCAAGCCAAATAGATTAGGAATCTCTGATACACAGTATTTTGCAGAGTGAGCAGGGTTGATGTACTGACTTTGTGGAGTGTGATCTCGGCGGGCCTACAGTTCTGCTTTTCTGTGCCAGACTGAAGTCCAGAGGTGTTTGTCTTGGCTTCGTTCTCTGTTTGATCAGGCTGTTTTGAGAATACTGACTGACCTGTGCTGAGGCCAAATACATCTCTCTCCTCACAACTTTAGCATTTCCTTTGCCTCTGTCCCTTCTCTGTCCTATTGTCTCACAAGTTTAGAACTTTGAAACATTAAATTTAATGTTCATTTTCAAAATATTCTTAAACCTAGCAGTTTGAATTGGACCTTTTTTTCTTTTTGTACAAGATAAAGAACAAAATCAAAAATATTTTTTTTTTCTTTTTATTCATGCAGTTTTCAAGGGCCCAGTTTCCTTCTTCTTCCCCTTTTCTTGTTAGTTATCTGATCTTAACCTCACTCCAAAGTTTAGTCTTATATGTGGTTCAGAGAGGTCACTAATACTTCTAACCTTACCACGGGTAGTAGGGAAAATGTCAAGACCCACTTATAGATTGCATGTATTGCGAAAGAGACTCCATCCTTTGATCTGCTGTAAAGTGCTGGTCAATAAAACTCTTAAATGCCCGGTGTAGTGCATAGCACTCTGCACAACATAAATATCTGCATTCGCATGCATTTTGGCTGGGCGCGTTAAGGCTGAGAGAGCCTAAATATTTCCCATAAAACTATTACAAAGCACTAAATACTTTTCCCTTTTACAATGCATCATTAATTTCTAGTGTTTGGTGGCATTTTCTCTCATTCCTGCCAATAGATTTCTCAAATAATGTTGTTACTGCAGTGACTATCAACAAGGCAACCATGGTGAACCACAGTTACCTATGCAATAAATACAAATATTTAGTCCATTTGATAAAGGATAAAGAAAGGTTTCTCTTGGACTTGTAATCTCACACTAATGTTCAACACTTGTTCAGAAAGAAAAAAAAGAATCTCTTTAAGTAAATGTGCCAACGGATCACCGAGAAGTGCTACGCCTGCAGCACCATGCCTGTTTAATGGGTGGCGTTTCCTCTTTTATAAAGGATATAAAAATGTAATTCTAACAACCGATCTGCTTACTCTTTCCCTGCCATCACAATATTATTAAAATTAAGTAACACAGTATCCTATATACAACACTTTCCAAGTAATTCCCGATAAGATCATCACTGATCCCTGCTGATGGATTTACTAAAGGGCATACTAAGACAGTATATCAAAAGGATTATATCAATTTCAAGCTGACAATGAAAATTTTTCATGGATTATACACTAAACTTGTTCAAGGCAGGAAGGAGAATAAAAATCAATCATATCAACCATGGTGTACTAAACCTGGGCCTGTTCTCTATTCTTAAGTGTATTTTTAAATTATATGACATGCTAAATATGTTGCTTGCTTAAAGGAGTCAATCTCCTTCAAGGCTAAAGCCTCCTGACACTGGTTTCCTGTGCTAACCTAAATTCTGCCCTCAGCTTCTGAAGTTACTCCAGCTCTGGTCCTACTTCCTTCCCAGCCTCCATCCCCATTTCCATATCTGTCTCTGTGTCGTTCCTTAACCTGAATCTCACACCCCAGCTTCACATAATTTCCTGCTGCCCCCCTGACCTAAGTACCTAACTCATCTCCACTAGTGTAATACCCTGATACCTGCACAGCCTATGAATCCTTAGGGTCCTAATCGGCTTAGCCATCACCTGTCATGGTAACTAAAGTAATCTTTTTTTTTTTTTTTACTGGAGCATAATATATGCTCCATTTATCACAAATTAGTAAAAAGGACTCTTTATGTATCAACCTGTGCTCAGGTTTTCTGAGAGACGCCTTATATAAAAAGCTGCCAGCCCTGGTAAAATTAAAAAACACCCAGGTTGTACAGATATGTTTAGGTTAGAAATAGGGCTAAGTTTCCACCAAACTGAACTATCACTTTAAGAGTTCGGACCAACGGCTGAAGAGAGCCTTAATACGATTAGCCCTGGCACTTGACAGCTACAGCTTAAGAGGCACCTCCGTTGACCTGTGTGTCTGTCCAGCAGAGAGTGTACATGTGTATTTCCTTGCATTCATATATGATCTTAAGGTTGCCTTTTTAGAGCATCAGGGAGGCTGTTTGTCTGTCCGTGCACATACTCCTGTAAACCTGAATTGAACCAAAAGCCAACTTTTTTTTGGTAAATCTTTATCTGTTACTGCATGCACTGGAGCTCAGCAAGCCATGCCTGTGCAACCTCAATCCCCCAAAGTCAGAATGCAGGAAGTACATAACTTCAAAGGCAGATGCATAGTCTGTCTTTATCGCAGAAGGTTTGTGCCACTCAAGAATTTACTTTTTCACTCTTCTGCATGTCAAAACCCCATATCCACCTTGGCTATCACTCACTGCTGTTTTGTCTCAGGCTGTGATTTTGGATAAAATAGGCTTACAAGCAAGGAATTTAAAACAAGAAAACGATTCAGCAAACACAAAGCCGATGGAATCACTGGAATTTGCCACTGAAGTGTTTTTACTTAGAACTGAGTACTGGGTACTTGAGGCTGTGCCAAAGACACTATATCCACAGAGAGACTTGAGTAACTTGACTTGAATATGATCTGCCGGTGGTTGCGATGGGCTATGGGGTTGTGGTTGGGTGCGCTAGATGCCGCATTGCTCTAACTGGGTCGTTTTGGCACTCTAGGGCTGCTAGTTGAGGACAGCGAGGAATATACAGCACCGTGTTCTTTTTCACTCCAGGCACTTCATTGCGAAAGCCAGGCACCACACTGTGAAACATTTAAGTTGGCATTAATATCATAATCAGAGGTCTGTTTATTCTCAGACAGACAGCAGGCAGTTAAACAAAGAGACCTTCCCCTCTCTCCCCACAATAAACCCTCAGTGGTGCCGCCCTCCTCCTCTTTCCTTTTCCCAGCCTCTCGCCCTGTCCTAAAGACACTTCACATTCCCAACATATTCAACCATCATGGCCCACCAGCATCAACAGCACAAACTTGACCTGGAAATATATCTGTATTAAAGTCGTTGAACATTTTTCTGCAGCCAAGCAGTCAGACTCAACAAGCTGCCGGCCCACATGTTATGACACTGGGGGAATAATAGCTGCAGACAAGTATGTCAACAGAAAGTTTTACCTCTTATATTGGGTCTGCTGCAGAACTTGAACTTTAGCAATTTAGCAGCTCAAACAAATTAGTCTATATTTATTCCTTCCAGAGACTGAGGGGGTGGTCGAGTGTGCATGTAAAAGAAAAAAAAAAACAGTCTCAAAAATGCTAACGTGTCTGAATCAAGCAACATGGTGTGTGTTTGTGTGTGTGTGTTTGTGTGTGTGTGTGTGTGTGTGTGTGTGTGTGCGTTTAAATATAGCTGTTGTTTTTTAGTTTTTGTTTTACAAGGCATAAAAGATAACTAAGTATGTCTCCCTAACACAAAACACCATTTAAGCATTTTAATAGTCTATAATATCTTCTGACCAATCAATTGTCGCTTTCTTTAAAGGTTTCACTCGTTCGGTCACAAGCAGTGCAGTGACTTGTCTTCATTAGCGTGTAATAAAGCAATGACCACTGGTCCCACACATGTAGTTTTCCAGCTGGCTCATGATAAGGCATATTACTGATAACTTCGCAAGTAAACAATTCCTCCAGCCTCTCTCCCTCACTTCCTCTTTTGCGCCCTTGCCTGTCTGCCTCATTTTATACTTTGTCTCAGGCCTTATCTAGCGTTAAATGTTTTTCACGTAAACTCACACTGTGCCATCGCCCATCGCCAAATAGGCCGGCTGTTACAAAACACACTCTATTTCATGCCAGGGTGCCGGCTCTGGCAACACTCAGCCACTTCTCCATGCCACTCTGTGTATGTGTGTGTCTGTGTGAGGGAAAGAGAGAAAAAAGAGACAGAGCTTAACAGTGGGAATAAAAAAAACTGACATATTTGAATTTATGAGCTTTTTTTTTTCAATATTTTCCCACCATCAATCATGTACTGTAGAAATGCCAGTTTCCCACAAGCTCGTTTCACTAACGTTCACTTACTCCAGATTCACCTTTGACCTTTCATATCTGAATTTTCTTCCCAGAGAAGCAAATGCCACATTTTTTTTTCTTGTCCCTCACCTCTAAAACAAAATTGTATGACAAAATCATCCCGCTAGACACACAAGTGAATGCTTTCATCCTGTAGATCCACATATGGAGTGTAATGTTTGCTGGTGTGTGTGCTTTGATATGTGTGTGTGAGTCAGTGCCGAAGGTAGAATTTAATCTTTGATATCGTTATCAGTTCCAGGGTGATGGTGGACTGTTTGCAAGACCCACTGGAGCTCTGACCTACTTGTGTCAGTGAATAGGTTGCATAGGCTGTTTTTTTGTTAAGAGTGTGTGTGTTTGTTAGAGTTTTGGGAGGGTGTGCACTTAAAGCGAACTCTGTGTGGACACAGGGAGTGTGAGAAGCTGGGTGTTTTGACAGCTTTAGAACAGTTCCAGCACAGTGTTGGGGCAGGGGGTGAGCCGGCCTGTTGGATATATGAGTGTGCGGCGAGGGTGAGAATAGGGTCAGCGGAGGAGTGGATAGGAGGGGATGAGATAAACGCAAGAAAACACTACCAAAAAATGCTCGTTTTGAATTTCTTTATGAGTAAACATCTGAAATGAATTGATTCGAAAATTTATTGTTTGTTATCCCTTAGCAATACATCTGAAGAGCAAACCTTACCCCTTACTTGCAGTTAAAATAAAACAGATATTAGTCTTGAACTTTACTAAGCTTAAACAAAATGAATTCTATCGAAATAAATGCCATTCCTTCCTTTGGTTAAACCAGAGGAGCACTAAATATACTGCAGACAAAACTGAGCATTTGTCCAAGCAGCAAGACGCCTCTTTGCCGAAGCATTCCTGCCAAAAGAGTGATCTCAACCCATTCTCCCAACTTTAATCTCACCAAAGTGTAAAAGCTACGGGACTAAACTTCCCACACAGTTAATAAAAGACCCATAAAGCTTGTCTAACAAAACACAGTCCTTTTTGTTTTACTGTAGCTGAATGGGGCCAGACATCACCTCAGAATTGTGCTGCTTAAGAGTTCTCTCACAAGTACACCTCTCCCCCCCAAAAAAATAGGGGAGGGGGGGGGGGGGGGGGGGGGGGGCTCTCCACATTTCCTAAGCCCTCTCTGTGCCAGTGGTGTTGAACCCCTGCTTTCTCCAATGGCATTCCAGCCCATCTTTCATGCTGTTTCATTGTGGCCATGCCAGCCAGGTCAGGGGGCAGTATTTTCTCAGGGCTTCAAGACAGCATTGGAAAGATAGATATAAGACGTACCGTCTGACTATTTGTGCACTGAATTCCTGTTTGATTCCTGTTTGTTGTCGTTGTGTCTGCGTGTGTGCGTGATGTGCAAGAATCTACACGAACACAAACATTTTATATATGATTGCTGCACTTAGGTCAAATAACACACTGACCTTCTCTTTAAAATGCTTAATATAACTCAGTATGTTGTGACACCCATGGCTAACCTGCGATATAGAATCTGTCTCAAAGATGTAAGCTGCCTCTTTTGAGGTGGCTCCGAGTGACAGCACTGACTTGATGTAGCCGTAAGAGCCTGCGCCGCCTTTGTTTTAGAGATTACAGTACCAAACTCTGCCAGTAGATGTCCGTCTTCAGTCTTGCACAGCCTCCAAACAAAGTTGGCAGACTGGCTTTCAAAGATATTCACATGATCAAATTGGTGACTGTATCAGTATCCTAAGTGTGTCAAATAAGTGAAAGATAAAATGATGCCTATGACTATAGTGAGTGGCAGATGGACTGGTAAAAGCTCCTGCCTTGAAAGCAAACCTGCTAAAGTTTAAATTAAACATAGTTTTGCTTGAAGAAAACTGGAGGTATTTTGCTGACAAAGCAAAGCTCAGCATTCCAGCAGTAAATTCTTAGACACTGAGATCTTGGAAGATATGATAGCAAACGCTATGTATTCTCCTTGGTCCAGTCTGTGATCTCCTTTTTTACTGGCTTTAGTAGCAGTAGGCTACAGTTGCAACGTGGTAGTTGCTATGCCTGAAAACCCGGAGTAACCTTAGGAGAAAATTTCTCTCCATTGCCCATGAGTAATAATAACAGTCTTGCATTATTTACCTGGATAGAGCGTGTTTGCAAGGGTTAAAGGGGAAACGTAGTTAAATCCCACTGACATGCAGACAGTTGCGTGGATAACATTAAAAAAAAATACCCCGTGCTTACCTATGATTGATTATTAGGTAGTGATTAAAGGCAGTGCAAAGTGGATGCAAGGGCTGTATCTGCCAAAGGCAGCACGCTTTGTGGGCCGTTCTGAGTTAATAGGATGAAAAGAACATAGTTTCTGGGCGGGGATACGATGATATATACAGGACATGATTGGCCCGCGTGTTCTAATCGCTGAGGAGGCCTTAAGTGTTCCTCTTAAGCCTCGAGATTTAGGCTATTAAAGTATTACAGTAATAAAGTTAGTGCGTTTAAATTGCGTTTTAAATTCCTCAGCCACTGTTGCATGGTAATGGTCATCCCGGAGCTGTTTGACAGTTGTTCTTATTCACAGAAATCACACAGCGCAGTAAAGAAAAAACGCTAATTGCAGAATTTCATATTTTAATCAATAGACAGCTCAAAAGTTCCACTTTTAGTCATCAGTGACGTCTTCCGTATTCTCAAGTCTTCTTCCAAAAATGTCAGTTTGCGGGATATCAAGCTGTGTGTCTAAATCCTCAGAAAGATGGAGTGCAAACGTCTAATTTTCCAACGGAACTTGAACGCAGCACAGGAGAAGTTGGAAGACTTGTGTCGTGACGCGCAGTCGTGGAGGCGTGCCTCTGATGAAATCAGCCGGGGAAACAACAACAGAAAGGGGGTGGCTCAGACCAGAAGACTCTTTCAGCCAGTTGTGATTGCATTTCATCCTCCAAAGTGTCAGTTTGAAGATAACAAAGCATTATATTAAGTCTGCAGCAGCGAGCTGGTTCTTGTTGAGTTCTGTGAGGCGCTGGATTAAGGAGGCAGCGACGGGAAGTAGACTAAAGAGGAGGATGTGATAGGGCAAAGGTCCTGTCTGCAGTTATCTGTGCTCTTTGGCAAACAACGGGATCGCAGAGATCGCATCTTCCCTCTCCGTGCGTCTTTGTCCGGTTTCAGTGACCGGCTCAACCACCAGCAGAGTGGCATGTGGGTCAATTCCGGAACCGTCGGAAGGTAGGGACCCCTCCTGCAGGAATACTCGGTCACATGCTCTTCTTGCGATTCTGGCTGTGCACAAAGCAATCCGCACAAAGCCCCCAACATCTTTTTTTCCTCCTCCCTTTTACACTCCAGAGATTCATTAACAGCTGTTTTCTGTTCATAATGTTTCAATCACCTCTTCCATCTCTGTAACATCATCGTAATTATAACGGAGCCTGTTTTATTTCAACGTGTTATATTAATATTTCAGACAGAGATATTACAATATCACAAGGCGGGGTTATTTAAAAAACACCTGCAGACTTATGTTACTTTTTCTTTTTCCTATTTTTTTTTTCCTTTGACATTATGATTCTGTGTTGTAGTGAAGCGGTTGGGCTTGGCACATTACGCCAGACTTATCAGTGCATCATTTGGCATGTAGGATTGTACCTGCCCTTTTTTATAACATCGTTATGTGAGAGACAGCAGCACGGTGAATATTGACTCATGCCTTTTATCTTTATAGACTCTGATGACAAAACACAAGACTGACTGATTTGTTGAATCGGTCTCTATGAGAAACTATGAATGAGCCAGGTGGTTATGAATGGCTGCGGGGATACGGAGCACACGAGGCTCTTTCATTGATGACTGTAGGGATCCTACACCGCAGTATTTACAGGGACAGCGTGCAGATCGAAGCAGGGACAAAAGATAACGTGCAGCCTGAGAAGATAAATGTGACCTTGTAGGACCGTAGACACACACACACACACACACACACACACACACACACACACACACACACACACACACACACGTGTGTGTGTGTATATACATATATATATATATATATATATATATATATATATATATATATATATATATATATATATATATATATATATATATATATATACACACACGTGTGTGTGTGTGTGTGTGTGTGTATAAGAGCGTGTGGGCCATGACGTCATCTGAGGGACAGTGCTTCGCAGGTAGCTACGTGTCTGATGAAGAACCTTCTCACTCCTACCTGGAAATAAATAAATAATATTCTGGGAGTTTCTTTTTTTTTTTTTTTTATCTCACTTCGTTTTCATTTCCAGTCATTAGCAATTAATCATATCTAGTTGCATAAACATTTTGGCATGCACACGATATTGTGCAATCCTTGTCTTTTGGCCAGCATCATTTTTTTTCCCTCCTCAAGTGATGTCTAATAATGCTCACTGTGTGACTGTAGCTGAGCCATTTGTGGAAACACCAACTGCATCAGATCTTCTGTTCTGTGCGTCTCTCTACCAGCGTCCTACCAGTCATCCGCCCTTAACACACGGACGATGAGATGTGTTTTTGTTGGCTATTAAGAATTTTGTTCTTAAATCTTATGGCAGTACTGTAGGAAATGAATCAAAGATCAAGGTTGTCGTTATGTATACTCAAATGGCTTAACCTATTGTCCTGATTAGGCACTGTGCCCAAGCATTCGACTCTGTCAACAGCTTTAAGATAACATTCTGCAGCGCTGATAAACCCACATGGAAGAATAAGCCAGCATTATATGGCAGGCTTGAATGTCCTGATCCCTGTAACAAGCTGTAGTGGAAGATATACAGAGGTAAATAGTGCTTAGAATTGCTCAGATGCTTTATGGTTTGCTTTTATATGTAACATAAACGTGTGCTTTGGTGCGGAAAATATAAAGTATGTTGCATTTTTAAACAAGATTAGTACTGCTGGACTACTTTCCTCCCACCCTAATTATCTTTGGGTCAATAGAAACTCTTAATATGATTGTGACACGTCAAATGACATGCACCATAAGTATTAAGTTGAAAGGTTTTAGAATTCAAAGATGGCAAAGAGTTAAGCATATGATTCATGAGAGCTGGGGTTGGGTCACTAGCCACAAAAAAGTTTGAGAGCCCCTGCTTTACATCATGTTTTAAACCACAGTTGCATTCCCACAGGAATGGCCTGGACTATTTTCTCCCAGACAAACCTAATCCATCTCTACATCAGTAAAGTTGTAGTAATATCTAGGTCACCAAGTCCTTTGTTTTAAAGTTACAGTACTTGCTTTGTCTCAGGTGCCTAGAAAAATCACAATCACATTGTGAGTTTTTTGCCAGAAAAACAAACCATGTACAAAAAAGACAATGTGTCATGTTTCAATTTATTTGAAATATCAGTCTCAAATGAGCCGGCTAAAGATAAACAGTATGCAGTTGTATGCAATGATAAGGTAATAGATTTATGCTAATAACAACTGTATTTTGTATGTGGTGTTTGGATTCTTTATGCAATTAAAAGTCAAAGCCATCAGATGGCACTTTGAAGATCAGTGGAAAATGACAATTAAATCGCCAGCTTACCTGTTTGTTCAATCAGAATAGTCTTAAAAAGAAAATTGTGAGAATGGGTGACGAAGCATGAGAGATGAGAGAGACGTGAATGACAGACATGCTTTGAGAGACTAGATGTAAAAGTGTCCTGTATATGGAGTGGATACTGAAAGGTACAGGGGTGTGAACTAGAAATTGGAAGAAAACGAGCAAGAAGGACAGCAAGATAGATGAGAGAGGAAAGAAGTGGTGGGAAGTATAGATGGAGAAGAGTAGAAGGAAGACTGGCAGGGATGAATAGGAGAACTCAGAGACACAAGGGTTGGCCTGTCTGTGTTTAAAAATCTTTACTGCAGCAGAGAGAGAGAGAGAGGAGCGAGGCTTTTTCAACTAAGCTGGCGTGCGGCTGGCTCCCAAACAGCCTTTAAATCATTAAGCTAGATGCATACATAGCATCGCCTGCCGTGGGTCGTGCATTAATACCAGTACCATCTGCAAAGGGTAAGACAGTACGTGCAGGCATGCATGTGTGTATGCATGACTCTGCGAGTTTGTGAGTGAGTCTGAGGTCTACTGTCAGCCATCCTGGGAGCCTAGCAGAGACTACAGACGAGGTTATGTAAACAGTCTATGGCAGCTGTGCCTGTGGCTGTCAGTGTCTCAAACACCCACAAAACACACAATTGTAACTCACACACACAGATGCACAAGTGCACAAACCTAAAACGCATACACAAGAATGAATGAGTAAGCATTTTTTTTCTTGCAAGAGAGCAAACTTTTGACAAAAACAACTGTTATTAAAAGGAAGCTTACATGGTTGCACATGTTTAAATAGATTCTGCAGACAATTACACACGAGCACTTTGTGTATGCAGCCAAGCCTGTGATAGTTTAAGCCCCATAGCTCTGTGTGAGTGGCCAAGTGTTGACCCATGCATTAAATGGGTGGTTTTTGGGGTCACTCTTTTTTCACTTCTTTTTTTTTTTTGCATGAGTGGTTGAAGAGAGCACAGTGGCAGCCGGCTTCAACGCTGGCATCGGGATGAATTCTAGCCCCAAGGAAGAAGAGGCAGATGGGGGGGGTGGGGTGTTAAGGTTTTGGGATAACTGGTTGCTGCCAGTGGATCACTATAGGTGTTACATAACAGAGAAACTGGGGAGGGGGGGTGGGGTGTATATTTGATTAATACTGCTCCTTGACTTACATCCAAAAAGGTCATAGAATGATAGATCACTGCTGAAAAAAAAGGGTGGAGGAAAGTGTGCCGTTGGGAGAAAAAGTGGGAGGAGACAAGGGAGATGGAGAAAGGTTACTAGAAGACAATGAGTGAACTGAAGGATGGAAGAAATGTGAACTGGAGCATTATATTTAGGGAATAAATGCAGAGTGGAAATAAAGTGAGGGACTTTGTCAGCTGGTCCAAAAGTATGCTAGAAAGGGTACGGCTGGAATAAAACAAATAACCCACACAGACAGAAGGATAAATAGAAGGATTTGGAAAAAAGCCAGTGAGTTTGTGTACAGATAAACTAAACAGGAAGATGACAAGATGTGTTTATCTTCTTTCATTTCTCCTTTAAGGGCTGTGTGGCCTTAAAGAAAAGCTATACAAAGACGCACATTATGCATGAGTTTCCTTGTCTCTTTGGGCATGCATGCAGGCTTGCACACATGCACGCGTGCACGCGCTGACTAAATCCATGACATTCCAGAATTAACTAGAAGGGTCATGTTTGTGTGTTGAGTGGGCATTTGAGTCCCTGTCACAGTGTTTCTATCAGTCTGCTGATGCCTACGCAATATCGATATGTCCTTAAAAGTGTCAGAAAAACATGCACACGTAGCGAAAAAATAAAACAGTGACTCATTGTCTCATTGTTTTACATTGCAAACTGTCTTTGTCCTTTTAGACACCTTTGCTAGCTAACATGGAAAAATCGCACTGGCCAGCAGATGAAGTCTAGACATCTGTGTACAGTTCACTATAGTTCACTGGCTAAAAATGAAACCTGAGCTCTACAGCTACACTTTCCGCTCCTCTGAGCTGCACAAGTCTCCTGCTTCCATAGTCTCTGGCTTCTGTTCATCCTCCAGTCATGCAATTAAAAATAATTGTTGGAGTCTAGGAACGCTTAGGAGGTTTAAATATAAACCTGTGAGCAGGTGTGTATCTGCCAAGCGCAGTGATGTATGAGTAGACAGTTGTGTTACACTTGTTAACCAACACATGACCGAACTTGCTTGGGGCCTCGGTGAAGATCCTCAGATGGAGGATGATATCTGGGAGTCAGGTACTGTTGATCCCCCTGAGAAACTGTCCACGCCACCACCAACGCTGCCTTCTGGTTATATCAGTGCGTGCATGCACATGCACGCACTCTCTCATGCACACACACACACTGACTTAAATAGTCCTGCAGGCCAGTAGTAAAGGATTTAACGCCGTACTCTGATATCTCCCTTGTATTTAACTTTCTTTCCTTTTTTACGGAATCACACATATTCACACATATCAAAGCATCAGCAGGAAAATTTGTGATTTGTTCTTCTGAAAAGCCTTGGTTATTGCCGGTCCCATCCTTTTGATCCCTGTAGCATTAATTTCTGGTTCTAATGCTGGGCTGACAGTGCCTCTCGTTCTCTCTAATACTAATAATCCCCTCCCTGGCTTTTTCTATCTTGCCATTCTTTTCTGGCTATCCACTGTTTCATTGGAAACAGAGAGGATTTAACAGTACTGTACATCACGTCTGGATCCCCCGTTTGTCACCGCCATTTTTGGTACACTCAATTCAAATGTCCTTTGGCACATATCGCTGACAACCACTTGTAATAAGTCAGGATTCACAGTTGGCCCTTTATCCTTGTTTAGTTTTCTAAAAACAGCACTAAGAAGCCTACTGCCATCACCATTAGCCAAAAAGCTGTTAGGTAACTGCCAGGTTGCGCTATCTTTTTATTGCTTTCTCTATCTCTCTCCTCTACCTGTTGTACGTGCGTCTGAAGGTGTGACAGCTAAGGTGGCAAGGGAAAAGGATATTTTTAACTCTGAAAGTCATAAATCCACATGGAGGGTTCAGGAAGCTGCTTCTTTGACAGCTCAGGTAAACAAAAGAATCTCTGTTCTGTACTTCCTGGCTGACGTAAACGGGACCCCCCTCTGACAGGAAATTGGAAAACGTCAAGCCTTTTTTGTTGTTGTTGACAAAGAAAATCGATGTCTTAGGTCTCGAGGGAAATAAAGCAACGGTGATATAGATGAAGTGAAGGTGTATGGCTACACTGAGAGCAGTTCATGGCTGAATAGCAGGGCGCACACATGGCTCATGTGTCTGATGAATAGATGCCATTTTTAGCTGCTGGTGTCTGTCACTGCTGGACCGAAGTGTTGCACTGGCATCCACGTCATTGGAACAACAAACCAGAGCCTTTATAAATGTTTCAGATGCTCTATTTACGGGGGCCTTGGTTTGGGTTTTGAATAAGTCGCAACCCCGAATGGACTGATTAGCTGGCTACAGACTGAACTGCGTCTGTGGTGTGGTGTGGCAGTGGTGTCGGTTTTGTAATAGCACAGATTTCTCCAGGAAAGTTTTAAAATGGGTATTAACATGTGTGTTGACATGTCAGAAATGTTTGTAAGCAGTTTATGGAAAGGGGATTTTGGTAAGCTTTTCAGAGTGATGTTTGGTTTTAAAAGAGGAAGTCAGGTGACCTGTGCAGTACTTCCGTTTTGCACCAAGGTTAAGTACAGAGGTGACAGGTGGTCATACATGGCTGCCACGCCAAGAGAAGACGAATGATGATGCATGAAAGACCAAAAATGCTCATTAGAAAGGTCTGGGGGTTTATACTTCCCTTTTTTTTGCACAGCCAACTTAGATTTCATCATCTCGTATTATGTTTTCTCTAAAATGAAAATGCTCTGAGTGATTCAAAAGAGGAGCAGAAAGGGGGAGAAAAGAATAGTAAACTCCAGGGAAGTCTCGTTCTTCTTCCTCTGTCCATCTACCTCCTCCCCCTTCTCTATGTTTCTCTCTCTGTGCTGTTACAGAAATAGCTCTGTGGTCCTTCTTTTGCTCAGCCTGTGAACCATGTGTTCTGTTGAGGGGTTTGGCAGAAGCCTGAATACACTGGGCAGCACAGCTATGGGGGCTTAGATCCTTAACAAAGCTCCCCTAGGCTGGGCTGGGCGACAGCTAGCGGCTACTGTGCCTGATGTTGTTGTCAGTGTCAAAATGCAGTGTCATTCTTCCTGTGGTTCTTTATCAAATGCTGTTTTATTTTTGTTTTTCATGACTGTTGAATTAACCACTTCTCATTTTGATTCTTTCTTCTCTCGTGTTTTCCAGGGCCCTCTCCATGGATATAGACACAGACTATGAGCGGCCCAATGTGGAAACCATTAAATGTGTGGTGGTAGGGGATAATGCAGTAGGCAAGACCAGGCTAATCTGTGCCCGGGCCTGCAATGCCACCCTCACACAGTATCAGCTGCTTGCCACCCACGTGCCAACCGTCTGGGCCATCGACCAGTACCGTGTATGCCAGGAGGTGGGTACATGCACACAGAGTCAAACACAGTTCAGAAAGAGCTGCATAGACAGATTTGGGTACAGTTCTGGGCATTGTACAGAGACCGAAACACAGGCTATAGTAGTTACACATATGTATAAAAAGTAAGTAAAGATTATCAACACTGAAAATGTTGTGCAGGCCACTTAGAAATATTTGTCTGTGTTGCAGGTGTTAGAGAGATCTCGTGATGTAGTGGATGAAGTCAGTGTGTCCCTGAGGTTATGGGACACATTCGGGGATCATCACAAAGACAGACGTTTTGCCTATGGCAGGTGAGCAGATACACTCAGTGAAAAAAAACACACACACGCACACATATACACACAAACACCGTTTGAAGCTATCCGCTTGCCCCAACTTCGTTACTGACCCGGTAACACCATTTGTTGGCTGACCACAAGGTTAACTATCTTAAAGCGTGTTGTTCTAGTTTCCCATTTTAATTGGCGCTGCCAAGGAATTGCTTTGTGTTGGCTGTGTAGTTTGTAAGGCATTAACACAATTTACGTGGGCTAACATATCACCAAATTCATTGTTGGCTTCTTCAGCAGAATGCAACCAATCTATTACACCCACAGAAACATGTCAGTGTAACTTTCCCTCACCCAAAAGTTGCTTTTTGTGTAATCCAGCTGCCATGCTTTTTTAGTTGAACTCTGCTCTCAAGCTGTTACATCCCTCCTCCCTCAGATGTGATTGGATCATCGCTACATCCTCTTATTTCCCGTGCCTCTATCAAAGCTGCTTCATTGGCATGAAATGCAAAAGTACTTATTGCCAAAGCAAAATTCAGCAGATAGAAATTCGATTCACACCGAGCAAAAGTTGGCCAGCGACATCAAACTGAACAATAAAAAAAAGAAAGGATACATTTTAACCATGCTTATAAAGGCTGCTGTACTCTATATTGCACTCTGCTGTATGTTTTACCAACAATGGGTGGATCCTTAAAAAAGATCCTTAAGAAAAGCAAACAAACCCAGATCCCTCCCTCAGTCATACGTAAGGTAAGTTAAACAGAAGTGCCGAGTCATTGCGGTCATTAGCCTTCGTTTTGTTAAAATAAAGTTTCCTTAAGATATTCTTTGGCGAGTTGTCTTATTTTAGAATGTCTCAGGCCAGATTCAGATGGTTTACGCTTTAAAACCTGAACCATTAAATAAGAAAAAGACAGAAAATGTGAATTTGTTTTAGATCTGTTTTGCAATTTAGTGTAATTTAATTAAAAAAAAAAAACACTGGGATCACACTGATTAGGCTGGTGTATGCACTTTGTGTATCAGGTCACCTTGTCCCTGTGTCAGGTGTGTTTGAGTGAGAGGTGTTTATTGAGGTGTGTTTATTGTCAAGTAGCATGTAGTTCATTTGTTCATTTTGTTCTTGTTTTGCTGCTATGATACAAATTAGGCCAAAGTGTCTGTACATGTGCACATTGATATGCCTCTATTTGTATATGTTTTGGTGTGTGCGTGCGTGTGTGCATGTGTCTGTCTGCATGCCCTGTATGCTTTGTCAGCCTGCAGTCAGCTGATAAAAACACAACGCCAGCTCAGCTGTTTTTCCGTGCCCGGTGTCACTGGCTCCCCTCCCACTCATCCTCGTTCTCTCCCATTCCATTCATCTGAGCCGCGCTTTATTCTCCATCCTGTCCTCAGGCTCCTCTGATTCACCTCACCTCCCCCTCCTCTCTCATTACCTTAACCGAATTTACATCATAAGGCTCTGTTGTGCCCTTGACACTTTGCTACCTCCTAACCCAGCCTTTTGTTGATATCAAAACTCAAAACATCACATTGTCAAATGATACCCAGATTGTCACATGGCTTGTTAGAAGAGGAACACTCAGTTTGGGAAAATAAACACAGAGTGAAAATAGGTCAAGTTAAAAAGTTTTTCATTCAGCAGAGATTCAGAAATTTAAAAAAACAAAAAGTTAGAGATTGAAGCACTTCCAGCATGATTTGCCAGTGTGATACAAATCCACTTTGTTTGTACATTTAGAGGCAGACTGGGGCAGGTCTTCACAAAATGCAGATAGGAGAAAAATATAATCCATATAAAGGATGACCTGTTGGTCCATATATCACGTGTCCAAAAAGAAAACAAATTTTTATGCATTTATATTTGAATGCGTCATAAGCCATTATGTACTGACAATTTTTATATTCTAGATTAGTTACATAATCTACATTATGTTTGTAGTGTTAATAGGATCGCCTGTCAGTCCAGCAACAGCATTAATGAAGACACTACAACTTGTTATGAACAAATTAAAAAGACTTTACAGTTTGCATTTATATGGTGCCACTTGCTTTAGTAAAGTTGACCACGCAGCAAGACCTAGATCTTAAATGGAAAAACATACAAACAAACCACGAGATCCGATGCATGTACACATAACATGACCTCAAATAGCCTAAGCCGTGGCATTGATCCTTGTGCAAAGTGCAAATGGGAGTTCCTGTGTGTGTGTATGAGAGAGAGAGAGAGCATGAGCAGTGATGTAATACTTCAGTATTGTATATTACATCCTTGCCAGTGGAAGCTTTGCAGAGATTATGTAGTGAAAGTAAAGAGGACTATGGAACCCGTGTCTGCACTGCCGAAAATGTCACAGTTGATTTAGTGCAGTTCGGTTTCATTTCCTTTAAAGAAGAGGGGACGTCAGGTTAGCTGCCTTTGTGTGTTACTTGTAAATTAAGCTGTTTGTCCCTCTTCTTCAAGGATGCTTCCTGTTAAAAGATTTTCACGTTTTAGTCAAGTAGTCAGAGTATATTTGGATTTCTTACAGTGCTGCCTTTGTGTGCTCATTAAAGTGGGTCATATTTTCTAGAGCAAAGGTATTTTGCCAAAGGAAATAGACAAGTTTAAGTGGCATTTAATGATCCTCTCAGATTCATTAATGGGCTTTTCTCCCACTGTCTGATGAACAATGTGTGCCTGACAAAAACTGGAACATATGTATATTTAATTATCTTCAAGTTATCAGCGATGCTTAATCTAGTGCACAAATTACATAAGTCTTTAGTAGTCTTGTGCTGCTGGGATCAGAAGTCCTGTGTTGTTGCGCTGTTGTGAGGAGCAGATCATTTAGCAATTGAGCATTTTTGCCTCGTCAGCATTGCACAGGCACTAAATGATCCATCCCGCTGGCACGAAGCTCAGTCAAACATTACCTAGTAAGAGAAATGCCTGCACCAACATGTCACAGAAATTTCAACTCTGGAGAACAGCTGTAAGTGCTGCCGTCTGCCTGCTCAAACACATCAGAAAAGGAGAAAATGAAATTCCGTGTGTGTGTGTGTGTGTGTGTGTGTGTGTGTGTGTGTGTGTGTGTGTGTGTGTGTGTGTGTGTGTGTGTGTGTGTGTGTGCGTGTGTGTGTGTGTGTGTGTGTGTGTGTGTGTATTTTGATCTATTCTTAGCTTTCTCTTTGTGGTCCATGTAGCCTTGAAGGGCTTATGGAGATTTACGTAAGAGAGAGCGGGAGAGAGGGAGAGAGAGAGAGGGGCAGGCCAGACAAATCAGCAGCCCAGAGGCCCAGAATCACAGACACACAGACCCACTCGCGCACACACGTCTTCTGACCCCAGCTTTCTCACTGGCACCGTCCATGCTCCTGCAGTGCCTTGCAGCAGCTCAAAAAAGCTTCATCCACACATGTATGTTTTAAGCATAAACTTGACAAGACGTCCGTTGAATCAGCACCGATCCTTTTCATTTCCTTTTTTTATCTCTGTCTCCTTGATGCCATCAAAGACCACATGTCTTCTGATGACTGGCATCTTCTGCTCATGACATAACAAATCAGCCCTCCTCTCTTTTTGCCTTTTGAGAGATCACTGATATTCTTTTCACCCCTGCTCTCGCCACCCTTTTAGGTCTGATGTAGTGGTGCTTTGCTTCTCTCTGGCTAATCCCAATTCCCTGCGTCACGTCCGCACCATGTGGTTCCCGGAGATCAAGCACTTCTGTCCCCGGACGCCCATCATCCTGGTTGGTTGCCAGCTGGATCTGCGCTACGCCGACCTGGATGCTGTTAACCGGGCGCGCCGACCGCTAGCCAAGTGAGTTGCATTTTACATTAGGCATTAACAGACGGGTTTAGAGGGAACCTTGACCCTGTGGCTTCAGTGAGATGTGCATGTGATGTGCATGCCTGGTTAATCAGCAGCAGGAACTAAATCACCATAAATGAGGCAATTTTAATGCGTTTTTGCTTTGTGTTGTGAAGAAAAGTTAAAACGGTTAAAACGGTCAATTTTCTGCTCTTTTGAAAAAGATTGGCTTGCACTGATGTCATCAGTGACATCATGTTAGCTGTTCTTAAAACTAGCACTGAGATGAATACCGCTTTCTTATAGCATTGTTTTGTGCACCTAATTATATTGCTTGCGGTTCTTTATCTGACTGCTGTCATCATTATGATTGTTATGTCTTTCTCACTCACAGACCCATCAAACCTACAGATATCCTTCCTCCAGAGAGAGGCCACGAGGTGGCAAAAGAACTTGGTATTCCCTACTATGAGACCAGCATCGTTGCCCAGTTCGGTGTCAAAGATGTTTTTGACAATGCAATCCGTGCTGCCCTTATCTCCCGTCGACATCTGCAGTTCTGGAAGTCGCACCTGAAGAAGGTCCAGAGGCCCCTCCTCCAGGCGCCATTCCTGCCTCCTCGGCCACCACGCCCCATAGTGGGCATCCCAGACCCGCCTCTAACAGACGGCGAGGGCCCCGACTCCCTTTTCTGTCAGCCACTGTGTGCTGATGTTCTTTTCCTTCTGCAAGGTGGCACTACTCGAGTTTTTGCACACAAAGTCTATCTGGCTACGTCCTGCTCCAAGTTCTATGACCTCTTCACCCTTGATCTCGGTGGATCGTGTACCGGGCCATGGGGGGAGGAACAGGAGAGCAAGGAAAAATCGGAGAGCGGGGAGGAAGACGAGCAGAGCCGGAGAGGAGCCAAGGAGCAAGCTGGACGTACTAAGAGCCTAGATATTGATAAAGATGGGGTTGACGGAGGAGTGAGAGGCCTGAATCAACCCCAGCTGCGCCAGCAGGGCTCTTTGAGGACTTCCCAGAGTGATAATGCACTTCCTTCTCGAGCCCAGTACTCCATGGGAGCACTAGGGACTGGGCGAGCACTTTCAGGATGGGGAAGGGGGTTCTTGAGTGTTTGTTTGGAGCACATAGATGATCCCGTGACTGGACACCCACGACTCATGACTGTGGTAGCCATGGATGCACTTATACAGGAGGAGCCATTCAAGGTGATAAAGTTAAAACACTGTTACTGAGAAAATAATTTTATTGATCGGAATATGTGAGATATTCTGCACCATTATTTTAGTGCAGATTAGCCTTTGATAATCAAAAGAAGCAAAGAAACAAACAAAGATTTCATCTTTCCAAAGCTCTGTATATTTGACCTCTCTGATTGGTTTTTGTTCTAGGCTGTGCTTCAGTACCTATACACCGGCAGTTTGGATGAGGGTCGAGGAGATCTGATGCAGGTCGCCACCATCGCGGAGCTACTTGAGGTGTTTGACCTGCGAATGATGGTGGCCAATGTTTTGAACAGAGAAAGCTTCATGAACCAGGAGATCACCAAGGCCTTCCACGTCCGCAGAGCCAACCGCATCAAGGAGTGTCTCAATAAGGGGACATTTGCTGGTAAACCACAATGCCATCCGCTCACTGGCTTGATGCTTTCAATAACACTGGTCTTTTTGTACTGTATATGCTTTCCATATATGCATCAGTATGTGTTTTTGTGTCTGTCTGTGTTTGGGTATACGTGTGTCTGTGTGGGGAAGAGAAGTGAATGAGGGTTACAAGAGGTTGTTGAGGAGACCATGTGACGAAGACAGGAAACAGCACTCTCTTTCATTCTCTGAAAATGTACACCCTGTGTTACATTTGGTCATTCTCTTTCCATGTAGTACTTGCTATGCAAAATGCATTCATATGTTTTTCAAAATCACAGTCAAAACATTTTGATGACTGACCGTTGTTTCACATTGTTTTGTGTTGGGTGTTATGTGTATCCTGTATTTGTGTTGTGTTGTCGTCCCTCCCTCCTGAGCTGTTGTGTATGCATGTTGCCACAGTGTTTCCAGCTAATGGTGAACATCTGACATTTCTGACAAAAAAAAAAACCCTTGCTCAATTTCATTACTTTCTATACTGTTTGTGTCGTGTTCGTTATTAACATTAGTGGATCTAAGTTTTCAATAATCTAAAAATTGCAGAAATGTTCCCATGACTTATTAAATGTTCAATTAAAAACAGGTGTAGTTTAACATGTGGCACGTTAAGAACCGCAGTGGAGAAGCTAGTGTATTTTCATGTCACTTAAACATTTCCTCTATCAAAGCTCTTGTTTGCACAGGATTTTTCTCTGTGATCCTTGCATCTACTCTCCTTCCCTTACTCTATGTCAAAAGCTGTTCTGTCCCCCCGTCAATTTATCTCTCTGTCTGTCTACCTGTGTCTTTGTGTGTGTCTGTCTGGCCTCCTGTCTGTCTCCGTGTGTCTTTGTGTGTGTCTGGGCGTCTGCCTTGTCCGTCTTTCCCCCTCTGTAGCTTGGGCTTCTGTGGCATACCACGAGATGAACGCTCTTTTCCGCCCCGGTTTTAGATGTGGTGTTCCGACTGGATGATGGTTGTCTCCCAGGCCACAAGCCCCTGCTTATCTCCAGCTGCGACTGGATGGCGGCCATGTTCCGTGGCTCTTTCATGGAAAGTTACATTGAGGAGGTGAGCTCAGACAAAGTGGGAAAAAGTCGAGGATGGAGTTACCTTTAAGTTTTGAGAAGGGATCGAGTGTCCGTGTCCTAAATCCTGCTAAATTCCCAGTAGTAACTCACAACTAGCAAGAAACGTTTTTAAGGCCACTTTGAAATGTTCCAAAACCTTTTAGATGAAATTGATTAGAAATGTTGTAAATGCCAGTTTATGGCTAATAGCCTAACTAATATTAAATAATTTATGTTTATAATAACAGGGTATTTATGTGTGTACCAAAGCCCATTTGTAGCAGATATGATCCAACAACCTTTAAATGCATAAGCTCTCTAGAAAAGAGATGCAAAGAACACTTGAGCTATATTAGATATTTCTTTTTCTTTTATTTTTTAGAAACTTTTGAAAACCAGCTTTATTATGCTATCTTAGCCATGCTATCAGATTGCCCTACAAACCTTTTACTTACTTGTAGATGTGGTTGAAACTCTTTACGGCTCATGAGAATTGACCTACATAATAATTCACACGTCCGCACCTCCGTATACACAAATTTCCTGCACATGAGTACTGCTTGGCTTATCCCAACTCATATACAAGCATTATTATTTGCCATAAAATGTAATGATTTGCACTGATTATATTAGAGCTGGCTATTTATGTCTATAGCCTGTATACATAAAAACAAATATGCAGTCATACAAAGACACAGACGTGAACTTTTTGAGTCTGACTTCCTGTTTTTTGTGGTTTGACGTGAACCACAGCGTATCGTGTTGTGTCAATAGGTTGAAGGCTCACATTTTGCACTAACTCTTCTCATCTTCTATCAACTCAGTGACAGCCTTTAACTTCCTCTCTGGTTATGTGAGCCCCAGGGAAATTCTCATAAAATTTTTCTGGGTAGTAAAATTTAGTCAGACTTCTTATGCTGCAATCACCCGAGGTTTAGCTTCAGGAGGTTACTGGGTGCAGGATGTGTCTGACATAACCAGAGAGGAAGTTAAAGGCTGTCACTGAGTTGATACTCCTCGGACAGTGTTGCTGAACCAGATCCCACTGGGTATGGTTACTCTCAAGGTCAGCAGGTTTAGGTTACCCAATCCCCTGGAAGTTCTGGAAGTTTTCTGGAACTGAAGCAATTGGTAAAGATAAAGCTGTGGTCAAGAAAAGCATTGCTTTTTTTGTTGTTTGCACATGCAGATGGATGGGATTTCTTTCTGGAACACACCACATGAGTCTGTGTGCAAAAACAACCATTGCAGCTATTGTTTTCACTAGTGAAAACAGGACATCGGGATCAGTGAGGGGACGCAGTGTTTGCTGCTGGTGGTGGGCTGCTAGTGTCTATGGTTACACTAAACAGTTCATGTTAATGGCATGAGGCTGGCAGCACGTAGAGGACAGGTGGTCTGGACACAAAGATTCAAAGCCTGACCGGACAATGATGCTGTCAGCAATTTTGTTTATGAACAGCTGTTTTGTTTTGTTTTATTTTATTTTATTTTATTTGCTTGCTGATTTGCTTTATCTTAAATACATGTTGTTGTTTTTTTACTCCTAATTTGTAAGCTGTTGTTTAACTCACCAGGATGGTGCACTTCTTGCTTTGCTTGCTGACTTTTAAAGTTGCTTCTTTCAAATTTGCTACAAGACCATAAGTTACCATGCTCTAATGTGTCTTACTTCCTGTGAGCTGCGCATATGAAGTGAATGCTAAACCACACTATTAAAAACCCCAAACACTGGTCTTTAAATAGAAGCAGAACTTTAAGAGCATGACACAATACAACTGCTCAACCCTAAAACAGCAGATGATCTAGCTTTAGTCACATCGTCCTGAACATTGAGCACATTTGACATACGTATTAACATGATGTGATATTTTTATAAAAATGAATTTAAAAATCTGAATATGACAAGAAAGAATCTGATTAATCTGGTGATAATACATTATCGTTATCCAAAAACAACTTATATTTCAAACTTAGGTAATGCACAATGCACATTTATTAGCATCTACTAGATACATTTTATACAGGCAATACATTGCTAATAAACAGCCTTATCATGTTACCATCACATTAGTTTGAAGTAAGTATTTTATATATTTGTGAAATATATATAAATTAATAATCCCTAACTCTAAGTGGGAGAGCATCATGTGATTAGAGATGTGTTTCTCTATTTTTATGCCCATGGCACACTTCCCTCTCTGTATTTTTGTGCTCACACATTTCGGTGTTCATGCTGCACTGCGATTGCACAGCTATTCTTGACTTGTGCAGAGCAGCATTAAGTTGAGTCTCACAAAAAAATGTGCTTAAAATCCCCATCACTTTTTGTGGCATTGGTTTTAGTATAACATTGGTACAATGATTTCATACATTAAGGATTTTCTTTTCTTTGTGAATTCAAAGGTGATCTGGGTGTAATTTTCTCTATTGTGTACTGTTCAAAAGGCACAAGTCAAAAGACACCTCTTGTGGTTTGCTGTGTCTGTGGATAGACCGCTGATTGTGTCATGGTACACCCATGGATTACTTACTAGGTGTGTGTCTGTGGTTTTGTGTTCACCCTGGGAGTGTGTATCCTGGTGGAGTATTACATGTTGAGAAAAGACTAGTCTATCAAGTGTGAGAGCCTCTGCAGCTCTGTCATACTCCTTTTTTTTTAACTGTGAGAAAAAAATTTCTCCCTTTTAACCCTTTTCTGTCACATTTATGGTGATGCTGCACGCTGTTTTTTCCTGACTACCTTTTTGTATATAACAGGAAGAGTAGGGTTGAAATTATGCCTGAATGTGTCATTTGCACTTTTATTTTTAGTCATTGCAGCTTTGCAAGTAATTGCAAATTTCACTAAACTTACAAATGAACAGTTATGATGGCAAGAGTAGAGCCGACAGATCGTACTCATACATTTTCGGAACCTGTGACTTTGTCCATCTATTAATTCTTCCTGATCCAGCTGGGAGGCCACCCATAGCTCTACGTTGTGTCTTTTTTTATCATAACGACAGGTCACACTAAGCTGACATTCTCCTAATTGGCTATAGGAGTGAAGGGTGGTGAGTGCCTCAGTGGGTACACTGAGGCAGAGTGCTCCTGAAGAGGTCAGGTTATCACTCTCATAATCCTTCCTCCTGTCCTTCCCAGGCTTAGACGGTCATCTAGTTTGTGGATCTGGTTATAGCCTTGCAGTAATTAAGATGTTTTGCTTTTATGTGTTTGTTTACCACCGAAAAGTGGTGGAGGAGGAGCATGGTCAGGTCTAAGTGATGTTATGGCAGCGTCAGTGTCAATATGGCTGAACATTTTACTTAAGAATTAGCTTAAGAAAAAGACTCCATATCCCAACTATAAACATTAGCCTAAAGTATCTTGTTTTTTAGGCTGCTTTTTAAGTGTGAGAATCTAGAGTGCTATTTTTTCTCATTATTAGCTTAACTTGTTGATAACAGTTAGTAGATAAAATGTCATAGATTATTTTATCATTAGAACAGAGTGTGGCTAAATGAGATGAACTACATAGTATATCTCTTTGACGAACGCTGCCACAGTCTGTCTCATCTGTGTCAGTGTCTTAGTCTGCACATTGAGGCTAGGTTTGTGTTTTCCCTGTGCACCACATTGCACGGTTGTATGTATGTGGGGTTTATCTGGATTTAGCCCTATTGCTTACATCACGAGCCAGATAGAGCCCTCATCTGAGCCAAGATCAAAGGGAATGCGAACAGTATGTCCTCTGCCCTTTACCTCCAGATACCTACAGCGCTGCTTTCATTGGTATTACTGAAACCTTACCCTTTACTAAACATTACAATCCACATGTCAGAATTTGCCAACATGTTTTTTTGTCGTAACACAAAAATTGTAAGTTCAGAAGACACATACAAATATGCAGTGTTTTTTGACATAAGGACCACTCATGTGAGGATATATCAGCGGTCCCCAACCTTTTTTGCGCCACAGACCGGTTTATGCCCGACAATATTTTCACGGACCGGCCTTTAAGGTGTCGCGGATAAATACAACAAAATAAAACTAGTACCGGTACCGAAAAAAAGAAGATTTATTCATAACACACGTGAAAAGACCCAGGAAAACCGAGTTAACGATAAAAACGATAACAAAATAACGCTGAAAACCGATAAAAACCCTAAAAACTATACATTTCACACCTGAGCCTCAGCTCTCGCGGCCCGGTACCAAACGACTCACGGACCGGTACTGGGGTTGGGGACCGCTGGGATATATCTAATGAAAATGAATGTCTGCAATGCATTTTTTATATCTCATGCCTTGTTTTTGATCTGTTTACCCTTTATATGATAAATTTCCAGGTCTCCATCCCTAACACCAGTACAGCCTGTATGCGAGGGGTGCTGGAGTTCCTGTACTGTGGCCTCCTGACGCCTTGTCCTGGTCTGGAGCCCATGGAACTAATCGTTCTGGCCAACCGTCTCTGTTTGCCACGTCTCGTCGCCCTCACCGGTAGGGATCCTTTCTGTCATATTGAGAGCACAGGAAGGAACGTCCTCTCATTTAAATATCATGTTCTCACTTCATGTGACAGAACATGCGTTTGATAGTGTTTTATCACTTGCACTTTGCTCCTTTTATCAGTGACTCTGTAACATTTTTACGTATAGCCTTCTGTTTGCATCTAGTGCAGATTTAAAGACTAAGAATTTAGGACTGGGAGAAAAGATATCCATGTGCAAGTGCTGCATGCAAATGGGAAATACTGACATGATTGTTTCCATTTTTATGCATTTTCAGAGCAGCACGCTGTGGATGAGCTTCTCCGACTGGCAGTGAAAGGAATTGACATTGATGGGCAGGTGTTGGCTTACCTTGAACTTGCACAGGTCTGTCCTTTAAATAACAAATTATTTATAATTCATTAATGACGCTGAATTACTTTCATTTTTGCTAAAGGGGGAATCCATATTTTTATAGTGATGCTATTTTTTTCAGCTCTGTAACTCCTCATTTCTTCTCTGCTTCTCTTTTTGCAGTTCCACAACGCAAAGCAGCTATCAGCTTGGTGTCTCCATCACATCTGTACTAATTATAACAGCATCTGCCGCAAGTTTCCCAAAGATATGAAGGCCATATCTCCAGGTAAAGAATAAACTGCCTCCCTCAAATCCCTTTTAGACACGTAGCTTTTCTCTCAGTGAAAAAAGTAGGGACCTTATTTTGCTTTGCAGTGCTACAAGAATGTACATTTTCTGGGTTAAACACACTGCTAATGGACTGCAACACAGTGTGACTTGATCATCACAAACATTTGGTTGGAGTGGGAGGGCTGAAATATTTTTTTTGTCTGGATAAGCACTGAGGCTGCATACCTACTGTTTTTTTTGACGAAGAAAACGTTTTCAGTCAGTTATATCACAATTAAAATAATTTCTTTTTAAAAGGATTTGAATGCCAAACCAAAGTTTTGTGTTATTTCCGTACTGAATAAATGAAACCAATTAAATGAAACAATGTCCATTTATTCAGAAAAGGTGATCTCGACCACTCTTTAATTCCATCAGCGCACATCTTGAAATGACACAGAGAGTTTTCATGTTGCTTTTTTTCTGCAGTGACTTTTTCTTTTCATGCCTTTTTTTTTTTTTTTGCTCTGCTCTCTGCAGAAAACCAGAGGCACTTTGAGAAGCAGCGCTGGCCACCCGTGTGGTTCCTGAAGGAAGAGGATCGCTACCTGCGCTCCCAGAAGGAACGTGAACGTGAAGAAGAGATCTTGCGCAAGCAACACACCAAAAGGGGCTGGTGTTTCTGGAGGCATCCATCCTCCTCTCCACATGTCTCTTAAAGCGCCCCAACCTGGAAAGTTGCACCTCCCCATCCACCTCCACACATATAGAGGAGAATTACCCCGAACCCCTCTATTAGTGGATAAATGACCCTCAGAGCTAATATGCCTGGATGTCAGCATGTTTGGGGGAATGTATGTGCCTCTTTATAAGTGTGGGTGACCACACAAATGCATTTTGCTATCCTGTGTGACACGTGTGGATTCAACTCATGGGTATGTGCATGGAGGTGTGATTGTATGTGTGCGGTATATTGTGATCGAGTGATGCTTCCAAGTTGAGTGCTTCCCAAACGCCCTGTTTGATAATGGCCTGAGGTTGCAGTGCAGCCCCTTTTGTCCCTCCAGAAGAGCTCGGTCCCTCCACCAGCACTCACAGTGTCTAAGCCGCGTGAGTGATTGGACTGGGAGCAAGGGCTCTCTATTTCTCTCAGTCTCCATCCTTCACATTGACCTTAATGACTATTACACATTGACCACTGCGGCTTCTCTTGGGGGAGCTTACCTCTGCCTTCACTTCTATACAGACTGTTAGCATGCACACACAGACCTATGCCCATTTTCCACCCCCTTAAAAAAACCAGCACTGTATTCCCAGGAATTGACACTGACAATGTAATTATTATTCCAACATTGTTTTTTTTTTTTGTTTTTTTTTATGTTTGGCGCCTTCTAGGAAACTTTTATCAGGTGAAATGGCGCATACTACTTCCAGGAAGCTGATGATTGCCGTCACAACCACACGAGATGTGATTGTAAATCTAGAGCCGAGGTTTGCTGGCAAGGGGGAACTCTAAAACAATTAGTACGTTAAAATGCTCCTGTCAAGAGGATTGATCATAGCCTTCGGTGATCCCGAAGTGGTGGTTCTTGGTGTTTATCACCCACCCGTGCACTTCCCAATCCTTTGCTGCGCACACAAAGCCACAAAAAAACAACAAAAACTAAACAAAAAGCTCGAAACCCTCGAATGACCACAGCAATAGGGGGCAAAGAGGGCCAGCCTTACTTGATACCTCCGCCATGGAGGAATGATGGATTCAGTATTAAACAACTGCGCTTGTAACGTCCACGACCACTATGTTACACTGAAGCACCTCAGCCAGCCTGCCTTTATACCCCTACACCACTAGGGGCAGCACTGCTCAGGGCCCTGACACTATCTTTCACACTAATGGATTTTAGGCCTGTGTCTTCTGCACTATACTTTCATTTGATGAGATTGCCAGTATAACTTCAATCCTTGCAGTGTTAAAAAAAACAAAACTTCAGCACCTGCAGTGTTATTAGTGCATTTATAACAAAACAACAACTATATATCACCAGATTTATTAATACCAAAGCTGTGATTCTTCTTCTTCTATTTATTTCTGCCTCCTTCCTGCCTTTCTTTCTTTTTTCTTTTTCTTTTTCAGGAAGAAGGGATGTAAGAGAGAAGTGAAAGTGATTGTAGGAGAAGAAGAAGGCAGAAAAATATTTGAATCCTTTGGATGGGTGGTGTTTCTAATCTGTGGTGTCAGGAGAAAAACCGTCACTTCTGAACATTGCCTTCGTTTCTGTTGCTCAGTTTGAAAATGGTGCTGAAGACACAGTAAGACGGTGTTCGGAAGAACACACTCAAGAACCTGTGTATTTTTTTTGTGTTTACCTGCAAAGAGAATGGAGAAATTTAAGGAGGGGTTTTAAATTTTGACATAGGAGCATTTTAACCCTTATTGTTTCTTCTTCCTTTACTAACAGTCTGTAAGAGGTCATAATAGGTCATTGATATTTAGATTGTGTGGTTTGTCTGATTTAACCCACAGCAGTTACAAACCTTTTTTTTTGCTGCTTTCTGATTCAAAAACAACGTGATCTACGTTGCTTCGTTAATCAAGATTGAATTCGGAGGCGTGATCGTTGTTTCAAGAAACTTGTCAGTATATTGCTGCGTATGAGAGCAAATCTGATTTTCCTGTTGAGGGTGCTAATTTTGTCAGGCTTTCGTACTGATTGTGGAGGGAAAAAAAGAAAAAAGATGTGTTGATGAATTTCTATTAGCACGTTGTTCTATTTGTGGGTTTGCGCCCCTCAGCTTTACCCAGGCACTAGATAGATAGATTGTGTGAGACATCTGGTCTGTTCTACCGTGCAAAGTCATTGTCAGCTCCTGAAGTAGAAGTTGAGTAGGACCTCATGAGACTCAAGTGCAAACTGAGCTGTTTCATCTCCAGAAAGAGTGAAAGTGAGCATATTTCAGTCAGGATTACACATATCCTGAATAAATGCATAGATAGTTAAAAATATCCCAATGCATGGCTTTGAGAACTTAGAAAAGAGACCTGAAGAAGAGGAAAGACTGTTTTTGATTAACTTACTTTTAAGTTTCTCATAGAATCTTTTTGTCTTAATGGTGTTAATGGTTAGTATGTCCCCATTAAGCCTATCTTGGTCCAGGTGCCTTATAGATGGACAAAACTGGAAACTAAAGTGGGATTTTAGCAGCTTCTTAGTTTAAAGCTGCAGACTGGTTCTGCAGTCAGCGACATGAAGGACACTGTAGACAATGGCCATGATCATAACTGTAAAATTTTCTGTGGTGATCCTTCATGCATCTTCAGCTATTATTCTTATTGAAGGATTTTTAAGACGATTGCCTGTGCAAAATCCTTTGGCCTTCTGTTTACTTCATGCAGACAAATGGCCTTTTAAACGTTTTTTTAGTATAGTAGAATATGCTGGCCTTAGAGTAAGGTGTTTTCTCTGAATCGGGACTCACGTCATGGTTACGTTTTTTTCCACTGACCAGATGACTGAGTGGTAGCAACAACACCAATTGCATTATAACTTCCAAACCACTGTTTTTGAGAAAGCAAAGCTTTTTATTAATTAGCGCTGGCTGGCCTGTGCGCTGGGAGGGTGCAACCACTTTTGGAGTGAAGTTAATTTCTGGCCTACCCTTGTCATTACAATGACATTTGAGTTGGAATGCACTTTTTCGTGTGTCTATACTATACCTCTTTTTTTCTGCACTTAGCATGGATTGATCCTTGTGTAAGATTGTTTGTAAACCTGAAGATTGTAGCATGACTTTTCCACTCAAGTCTTTCAAATCCTCCACATCTCAGTGACGAGATGGACGACACAACTTCTTCAGCTTCTTTAAGGTCTTGTACGCATTGAACTCCACAGTAGCTCTTTTCCTCGCTATGTGGCTTTATGCACATGCCCTTTTGGCTAAATTAGCTCTGCACAGCTGAAGGTAGCATCCAGCTCTAAATGATACACTACACACGTTAGCGTGATAAAATAATGCAGAGGATCTGTTCCTGTGGTGCAGTGTTACAGCTCTCCATGTGTGCTGTTACTGTAGTTACTAAACTTAATGAAGCTTGTTTCTGTCATTTTTTTTTCTTTAATCTTGAAAAAAAGAAAGAGAGCAGTTGAAATCAAGGATTTATAATCCAGTGTAAGAATATGATGCTAAACGGCTGAAAGCCAAGAGTAATGTTTGGATTTAGTTTGCATGTAATGACAGAGGAATTGTATAAGGCATGATGCATGTTTCAGCAGTTAGATATATGTTACATATACAGCAGTTTCTTAATTTTTGTTGTTGTCACTCTGTTTGGGGATCACAACGCTGAAGGTTGACAGGGTTGTGGGAAATGTATAAAATAGAAATCATAAAAAACACTAATATTGATAACAGTAATTATATTTGAAAGCTAATTTGGGGTGACAGGGCATCGAGAAAGGGAGCATCAGGCCAGAGGCAGTTGAGAGAGGGAGTGATGGAGAGCCAAAACTGTAAGCTTTGTTCATTTTATTTAGCTCAACATTTGCCCAACACTGACTCCTACAGGCAAAAGTTATGTGTTGTCACACTGGCGGTAGAGTTCCTTTGTATTGTCGTGATCTCTCTATCTATCTTGATCACAGTGTATTTACTGTCACATTTTCCTCTGCTATTTGAGATGGAGCAGTTCTTCCCTCCTTGGAGACCTGAGCTCCCTATTTTATTGTAACACCTGGTGATGGAGAGAACACTTTTTGGGGGGGATTGGGGTTTTGTTGTTGTTGTTGTTGTTGTTGTTGTTGTTGTTGTTGTTGTTGTTTTTGGTGTCTGGTGTCTCTCTCCTCCTGTGCCTTTAGTGAATTTTCACTCTTTTAGCTCTGTTCAGGCTGACGGCACAGCACTTACAGCCTCCCGGGCACAAAGTAAAGTCAGTTAAGCCAAGAAGTAACACACATGTGAACGCAGAAATAAATGTAGGTTGATATGCAGCATCTTAGAGCTTATGTGGAGTGACCTATGTTTCTTTAATGTTATTATTCAGGCAAAAAGTAGTTACAGTCTATTGGAGTCAATTCTTCCAGTGATTACATACAGAGCTTTTCAAGTTCTCTAAGTGACGTCATCAAAAGCTACACAGCGGATGACATAAATAAACCAAGAAACCCAGCAAACCAGCAATTTAGAGTAACGTTTCCTTTTCAGGTGCCTGCACATTTTATTATGTAGCCGACTATTATGTGTCTGATGAGTATGCTGTCCATATATATATACACACCAGTTTTTATTGATCCAAATCAAAATATCATTTAATTTTCCATTTCTCTACTTAATCTTTGTCTTTAAGACAAATTCTGTAGTGCACTCTATTGCTTCCACTATTTCAGTATCCTTTTATTTGGGGAACTGCATCTGTGAATGATTGCTTGGATTGAAGGCAGATGTTAGCTGTGACATCTGTATTATTCTGCATTATGCTTTAATGAAGGTAGGTACTCTCCAAAGTACAATAAAGTGTTGTAAATTTAATACACGTCCCAGCTGGACATAACCTGTCATCTTCTAACTACTCATCACACTGTATCTCTTCATTAGATTCATGTATAAGAAAAGAGAGGTGTTCATATAGAGAGACATGGTGTGAATTAACCCCCTGGTCTATACTGTAACTTGTGGATCATATATACTGTATAGTATTGTTATGCACTTTTGTTTCCATCGACTCAAACGACTTAATAACATGTACTGCGTACGTTATTGTGTTTATTACAATAAAAGGCAAAAGAAAGAGCACACCACACTCACAAACTATTAAGGGCTTTCAAATTTTTTTTACAACAATCAGAATGTTTTGCTGCTTTTGCAAAAAATGTTTTGAAATGAAAATTTTGTAATATTTTTGAACCACTGTGATTTGTATAAAAAATAAATTCAAAAAGAAATGTAGAGAAAAGGTTTTTTTTTCTTTTTTGCCATTTCAGTATTTTAATGTTTGACATGAATTTTATTAAAACTATTAATCTTTTGCTGTTTCCTGGAATGGACGTCATTGTGGGTCTTTCTTTTTTTAGTTTGTTTGTTCTCATGATAAAGCTCCTCAGTGGATTTCCAACATAAAGAGGATTTCTTTTCTATTAAGAGTCTGTAATAACAAGACTGACAGAAAGATAGTGTATTGGGATTTTCCCAAAAACCATATCTTCAGAGAATTGTCCCGGAAAGAGAAAATATCCAGTCAGTGGCAGTTCTCTAGGTAAAAACTAATTTGTCACCCATAACTCTTTATGTCAGAAGTCAGAGGACAATGGACAGGCTGCTTTGAACTGATAGGAAGGAAAGTGTAATTTTTGAAATTACCACTAATTATAACCAAGTTACACAGGAGAGCATCTCTGAACACAAAACATATGATGGGCTATGGCAGCAGAAGCCCACACCCAGTGTCAATCCTTTCAGCTAAGAGCTGCCACAGTTTGCACCTGCTCATAGCAGTTTATAAAAATGTTGCCTGGTGTGAGTTTCAGTTTCTGCTATGACATTCAGGACAGCAGCTGGACCTTCAGCTAGCAGACACACAGCGCGACAAGCTGCACACAAACCGTTTGCGTGTTTCCAACACTTTTTGAATCTATGCCGCAAATGGAGGTTCAGCTCCGAACCAACAAAGTAAAAATAAACTGGCTGGTACCACTATAACTGAAGCCTTTATTTAAACAGTGAGAGTTGTCCTCAAATGAGAATGAGTGATAAAAAAAAACATAATTTGAAAACAAGCTGATGGCCATTTCTTTTAAATTTTTACAATCATCTGTTTCAAGGAGGAATACGTCATAGTGCTCATAGTATTAACTAATCTGATGCCCAGTGTATTATTAAATACATAAATAGTGCTGGGGCTGGAGTAACACGGTTTTCCGCTTTTCTGTGATGTGATGTTCCCACTGTAAAGCTTTATTTTGAGGAAGCAGAGTTCCAGTATTCTGTTTCCAAGTGTTCAGACCTTTCCTGCCTGTATTTTAAAACCAATGTGCTATGATATAGATAAATGACCACTAGAGTAAATTCTAGGAATTTTGCATTATTAAATTTGAAAAAGCAAAACAAAACAAACCTTAAGCCGTTCTCTCACCTTTTCTATATTATCTTTGGCTTTGTTTGAACGTCAGTTTGGTGCACATGTGCCACCTAGTGGAAAGAAATAAATGCACAGGTTTATTAGAAGAAGATATAAATAAATTATCATTGAATCTCGATAAAACCAAATTTATGTTGTTTGGAAACCAAAAGAAAAACATCGAAGTAGAAATATGTGTTGACAATGTATATTTAGAAAGAGTAAATGAAATAAAATTTCTTGGGGTGATCATTGACCACAAGCTCTGTTGGAAGCCACACATTACTTATGTTCGGGGGAAATTGGCACGGGGCATTGCCGTCCTGGGAAAAGCAAAGCATATGTTGGATCAGAAAGCACTGCACATTTTATACTGTGCTTTACTACTGCCATATATGAGCTACTGTGTAGAGGTCTGGGGAAACACATACAAAAGTAACACACAAACAATAACTATAATACAGAAAAGGGCCATTAGATTAATAAATAATGTAGGGTACAGGGACCATACAAATGCACTCTTTGTCAAAATGCAAGCTATTAAATTCCAAGACTTGGTGAAGCTTAAAACAGCGCAAATAATGTATAAAGTCAGAAATAAATTGCTTCCCAAAGAAATCTGTAAATTGTTCATAGAAAGAGAAGGTGGGTATAACTTAAGAGGGAAATGGAATTTAAAAATACAAAGTGCTAGAACAACTTTAAGAACTATGTCAATCTCAATTTCAGGAGTTAAATTATGGAACAGTCTAACAGAAGAAATAAAAGACAGTCAAAACATAAAAAAGTTTAAAGTAAAATATAAAAACCTAATTTTAAATAAGTATAAGAATGAAGAAAACGGGGTTAACCCAGGATGGTAATGTTGCTGGTAATGGTGTTGCGGTTCTTTTTTGGTTGTTTTTTTGTTTTTTTGTTTTGTTTTGGTTTGTTGTTTTTCCATAACTTGTGTATCTGCAAATATACACATTCTGTATTTTTCATATGAAAGAAACTATACTGTGGTGGGGCTTGCTAATTTCTTGTTTTTGATTTATGTATGTTATGTTTTGTTTTACTTCATATGTTTATATGTTTCATATGTTGTTTGTTTAATTTAAGACAAAAAAAAAAATTAAATGAATGAGAGGTAAAACTTGAGGGGGTAGGGACAAATAAGTAAATACTTCAGCCTACTCCTTTTCAAACAAATAATGGAATGATATTTTGTAATGATTGTGAAGGCACATGTTTGAAATGTTTGAAATAAAAATGAACTGAACTGAACTGAAGACACAATACCTCGAAAAGAAATAGGTATGTGTTAAAAAGAAGTCAACCGAAAAGCAATAAAATAGTTTTGTGTCTCGAATGAGCCGTAAACTTTATAATCAAGAAAAAAAGATGTGGCTGCTGTCTGGAGTTTCTGGCACAATCTTCCATGTGTCGGCTGATCCCAGCTCTTTCTGAAGCAAGACCTTCATGATGTCACGGCTACCTGAAATTCTGTCCAACATCCAATCATTATCTTAAGTCTTTTTGTGTCTTTAAAGTGTTCTATGAAAGAAAGACTGAATCAGCAGTTGTCATTAAGCGAACCCCTGAACAAGCATCATCAAGATCAAGATGATGCGAGCTGAGGTTTTTAATAACGTCTGGTTAGGGATCACAGTAAGCCACAGAAACTCGAGGCTGCCACAGAAACGCGTTTAGCGATTTGGCTGATGATCTTTAACTTTCGTGACAAGACGACGCGGTGATTGCAGGGAGCGAAATTTCCACATCCATTTGCACTCCTGATCTGTGCCTGCGTGAGTGCGTGCAAGTCACAATCACAGCCTTTTAAAACTCACCAGTCAAGCTGTCTACCAACAAATTTTAACAGCCAATGACGTGTATCAGTTCTCCTTTCATCTTCTTATAAAACGAAGGAACTTATGAGCTTTTTGTAGCAGCAACCTCAACCTCCACGGTCACCAGCATCAATCTGAACACTGATTACAGACCTTTAATGCCGTGTCAGTTGTGGGCTGTGTTCATATTTCCCACAAACTTTGCCCCTGCTTTTGCACCACAGCATCACTGAGCACTACTTTAGAGTCACAGACGTGTGCTGACATCACCACATCTGGCTCTCATTTCCTTGGCTTCTCTTGCAGCAGATAAGATGAGATGTATTTAAAGCACAATGCCTTGTTGTTCAGCGGAGAAGAGCACAAACTGATTGACTTGGGTCTTCACCTCAACTGCTAGTGGACCAAAGGTTAAAACCCACTTTTATAAACTGATCATATGCATATGCAAACTGTGTCTAAAGTTTGCAGACAAGTTACTTCACTTTTTCAGTCTTTTGTTGACCCCTTGTCAACTTCTTTGAGACATGTTGCTGCTAATATGGTTCACGAAAAAGTCAAATGCATCAGTGGAAACATTTGATATGTTTTTATGTTCTATTGTGAATCAAATGTGGGTGTTGGGGCTTTTAAGCTTTTAAATATTCAATGACACACTTACATTATTATCTCACTTACATTATATTACGATTTTATTTTTTTTAATGCAGAAAACCTTTACTACCAAATGTACTTAATTTACTTACAATGATTGAGTGATGGCACATTCCTTATTTTGCCCTCCTCAGAGTATGTTTCATTTATATGATGTTTGTCTAGTTCTCCCCAAGGTCTGCTTCTCAGACAAAACTCCCACCCCCTCCCAAATTCCTAAACACATCTTCAAATCAGGGCCTCTCAAAGCAAATTTCATGAAACCTATATCATTCTCACACTGTCGACGAACTTAAGAGCTATTTTATTTCGGCAAGCAGTCATGGAAATCAATTTTAAACACAAATGTATGTTCTCTATATAGTCCTGCAAAGCCCTGTCATTTGTTTAGGCTTGACATACAGTACTGTCCAAAAGTCATAAGCCACTGTTGATTCTTTAGATTTTGGTCCCAAAATGTTTGTTTTGATGATCTATGATTCATCCAAAGTGAGAAAAGACACCTGACTCAAGGGATGAACCAGTTCTGTGTCCACGGATAGCAGACAACTTAGCAAACAACCACTGTGAAATTGTATCTTTGGGCATTTTGTTTGTAGCAACTTGACACAAAGACACTTCAGCTTCAGAGAAATAAAATCGCATTTTTGCACTAACAGGGTGATTCACAAAGACCTATTATCCAGAAATTTGGGCTATCTTGGTAAATGAGGACAACAGAAGAAGTAGCAGCCCTAATAAATATATATATGTACAGCAGATGAACAGTTTCCGCAGTAGACAGTTGCATCTAACCCTTCAGTTCAATCATCTGCTGTTCACTGAAGTATGGTCAGTGAAATGGTCTCGCTGGAAGGACGTGTGTCAAGAAGCCATTCTTGGGGATTTTTGAGGAAGCCATTCTTCATTAACATCAGCCTGGAGAACTATTCCCAAACACGTCTCAAAGAAACTACACGAGAGCTCAGAGTTCAAGTGAAAAATAAAAGTGGTCATATCAAACATTGACTTTCAAGTTTGTTAGAATTGTATCAGTTCTGTTTTTCTTCATATATACCATATTTTTATGTATGCATAGACACGTTTTATTAAATTGCTGCATTGCAAAATTAAAAGAAATAAGCTGTGGTACATGATTTTTGCACAGTGCTGTATTTCAGTTAGGTAAGGTAATGTTGAACCGACGAAGAAGTCTGACTCTTATTCCTAATGAGACAAAGTAAAGAGAAAATAGCAGGTCAATATGGAAAATCGCTTGTTTTAAGCCTTTGCAAAAGTGACAATGTGATTTAGAACTGAACAAAACACGTGCATGGACATTTAGATTCATGCACACATTTGTGTTCACACTGAAGCCCAGGGGAAAGATATCTCAAGGTTGTTGTGAAGGCGCATAGTTGAGTAGTGACCTCAGCTTGAAGCCCAAAGAGAAGACATCCAGATTCACAGAACACGTGCCGAGCTCTGGCTCTACTATTCTCGCTTCTTCTCAGACAAACAACAAGTGCATTTGCTGAAAACACTCCATCTTTTCTTTTGTTTCCAACTTCTACCTGGCTCAGTCATTTACTTAGCTCGTAAAACTCGCCAGGAACCTGAATCAACCTCACTTATCTTTTCATGTTACACCATGTTGGAGTTCAGCTTTTAGATATATGCATGTGCCTCACTGACATATCACTTAGTATGACCTGTGTAACTTTTACTCAGTTCCACTCATCACTGCAATTCGTGAGCCTCACCTATGTTCACCTCAGTATCAAAAATGAGCAAAACTGAAACGAAATACTGAAATGATCATTGCTATTGCAAGAAGAGGTGAGACAGAGATTCTAAATTGTCATGGATCCGCTGTAATAATAAAATAATAAGTAGAATTGGAATAAGCATAAGAATACATGATAACCTATTAATGCAGTAATTCAAGCACATTCGAGTACCTGATGAACACTTATCAGACATCCTTTGAAGATGTGAAGCATTTGTCAGAGAAGAAGACGAACTTCTTAAACAACTTTGCATGGACAAGCTTAATACACTTAATGATTTGCATAGAAAATAGGATCATATTCAGCAAGGTCTGACTTGTATGAAATATAGTGCAATAGGGAAGTTAAAAGGTTGGAGACATGCCTGCAGCTCTTATTGTATAAAAGTAAATTTACAACACAAGGCTGTATTTATGACATGAACAGACGATTTAAAATCATTGCAAGTGTACAGACACTAATAATCTGGCAGCACGCTATCGCACATGAGTGGGCATGCAGGTCCTTACCTCTAAAAGTCTTCCGTCACCACTAATGCGAAACATGTTACTCCTGAAGTGTAGAAAAAAACGGGTGGAAAAAAGCTCAAGCTGTGACCCCTTAACTCTAAATGCATCTCTGACCTTTTCACACCGTCCATCGGGTCGAAGGACGCATAAACCTGCCACGCAAGCATTGATGCACTCCAGGAGAGATTTGAAGCTATCCATGACTACGTGTAATAAACTCTGCTTTTTCGTGGCAGAAATTAGTTTTGCTTTCTGTGTTATGCAATTATAAGCTAGTGGAAGAATCACTGATTTCACAAAAGAAAGAGACACATCTATGAGTGGATTCTGAATTAAAGACTAATGTAAGAAACTCATAGAGGATGTTTTTCTGACTGGGCCACTCAGCACTTTGTCACTCACACTTAAACTATTAGTTTAAGGAAACCAGTGGGTTTAAACTTTGTCAGGAAAGCAGGAAACTGAACAAAAGGTCTGTCACAACTGGATAAGAAGTTTCAGTAAAAGAAGAGAAAATCCCCATTAGCTGTCACACACACACACACACACACACACACACACACACACACACACACACACACACACACACACACACACACACACACACACACACACACACACACACACACACAAATCCCCACTGGACATAGAATCATCTCCAACAACAGCTGCCTCCGCACCCAAGCAGAGGAAATGCCAAGGTTTTCTGAACTGGAGCATAACAGCATTGCAGTTCACATCCACACTGAAGAGTTGAAAGGCTGGACGGGCAGGAGAGCCTCTAATAGCAGGAAGTTGTAACAATAATAGTGGTATAGCGATGTCACGGCCCCTGTCCTTGTGTCATGCAAATTCTAGCCAAAAAAGCTGAGTTTGAGTGTGCTGCTTGCTGTGGGCTTACCAGACGCAGGGTTTGTAGGGAGATCATTTCAAAAAAAGTGACAGAGTGACATTTCACAGTTAAAAAGTATCATATCTATTGTGTATCAGTACTTCAGCGTTTATTCAAATGATGGCAACATCACAAAGCTATTCTCTATCAAACACGTGTGCAGTTGTCTCTCATCTATATGCTTAATGTTATAGACCTATTAACTGCTTCTCTGACTGTAAAGCAAAGTTTATACCCCAAGAGATGAAACTGGAAACATTTTGCCTTACAGGGAAGTTTTTTCATCAGTGATAGCAGTGACTGTGTCAGTATTCTCAAAAGGATTACTCAGCCATTCCAGGTCTAACCTTAGCAGTGAATAACACTGCAAAGCATATTAAATGTTAGGGGGGGAAACATGACACAAAGTTGAAATTTATGTGGTCATACCTAACCTGAGCCTGACACATCAGAACATAAAAACCTGTGACTTTTATCCTCTGCATCTGTCCTGGATTACTTAAGAATGACTGCTAAGTAAATTAAAGAGCTCAGGAACATTCCCATAATCCAAGATCTTAAACTCCTGTGCCACTGACCCAAAGGCAAATACCACTGTGTGAATGTGTGTGCGTGCACATCCATTTGTGTGTTTGCATGTTAAGAGGGAGTGCCTTAGAGTTCACAGCTTGTGTAAGTGTGCATGTGGGAGCCTGTGCATGAATGCATGGCAGTGTGTGTATTTACGAGCTCGTGGACAGTTTATGTGCGTATGTGAGTGTGTGCGTCCCTGCTTGAGCTGCAGCTGAACAGGCCCCCAGCAGCTAAATACTTAAACAGTCTCCTCTGCTTTTTTGTGTGTGTGTAATCCACAGCCTGCTTCACACTTGGCTCCCATGAAATTGTTCCTTCTTTGGCTTATTGAGAGATTGCCTTCACTGTAAAATGCTTCTGCGGAGTTTGCCAAGGACCAGAGGTGTCCGATTCACAAGAATCAGAGACAAAGAGAGAGTGACAGATCCAAGGCTGCTGCACTCTCCCATAGCCCCTCTAAACATCAGAAATTCCCATTGTGTTTCGTTTTTGTTCCCATTTTTGCTATCAAAAACATTATAGTGAGGGAGAAAAGACAATTAGAACAAAATAATTATATTTATTGAATTGCCTCAAGTTGTGGTCCATCAGTTAAGTAATAAATTTCGTCAAGTTGCCCAGTTATTAACTTGGGAAATGAAAACGTCTCTTTGTTTCGCGAACAGTGCAGCTCAGTGGCCGTGTTCCTCTGCTGCACACTTTTTCTTCCAAGTGACCAGCTAGTGAAGTCATTAGGCTTTCCACTCTCTTAACAGGAGGTGGGGCGCTCCCCATAAAAACGTATTCTTAACCAGCTGCACAAAGACCGTGTGCAGTCCCAGTCTCCTCCGCGCTGTGAGTGCGCAGCGGCTGCACGGATCGCTCCTTTTGGACCTAAAAGGGCCACATTGAATGAACGTGGACACATTTGCTGCAGTTTTGTCTCGGCCGAACCCCAGTTTTCTGCTGCGACTGTTCTCCAGAAAATACTCTAATCCCCACCCCGAGACGCATCGGGACCCGTGAACAGAGAAGCTGCGGGAGTGGTCTGGAAACTTTTGCCACAATGAGCAAGCGAACGGTCAACCTTGATACCTACAGCCTGTCGCTGTTCACGGCCAAAGAGGACATCCTCAACCCCCGTTCTTCCACGAGCTGGTAACACATATTGCTTTTACACAAATCTGCATCTGCCAGCCACACCTGAGTTTATCCTTTTTCATAAGAGCAGACCGAGCTCCGACTTTGTTGTTCTGTTAGCGTTTATATTTTTTATAACGCGGTCAGAAATTCAAGTAAAGTTCGCTACTTTAGTCAAACTTTCATGCTCTCCATCTTGTTTTCCATGCGCGTAAGATGGAAAACAGCCTCTTGCGTAAGAAGAGGGCAGATTTAAGCTAATCCAGTGACGGATATGGAGGTGGCCAACACAGAGATAGCTCACAGCCTGCTATGTATTTGCAAGTCCTGTGCACGCAGGGTGGTTTATTGCCAAAGGGATGCACTCACTTTTAATTGCTTTATTACGCACGCCAGGCTGCTGGTGTGGCTCGGTGCGCGGCACCTGGATCTCCGTGACTTTGCTATTCTCCCCCAGGAATTGTGAGGCTTTGCCGGATCGTCTTTCTGCAGATGTGCTGATCCATGACATGGGCTGTCTTTCAGGCAGAGGCCTCTTAATTTGAAAGGCAGCACTGCATGCATGAGTAACTCCACATGAGCAACGAGACTTATTAATGTAGAGCAATAGCGAAGATGACTAACAAAGTTTTAGGAGAAATCTTACTGGCCGGGGGGTGTAGCTAGATGAAGAACCAATATTCAACCTAAATTCACAGTTTAGGAAAGTTTCATTTAATCAGTTGTTTTTAATGTCAGATCTAGTTTTCAGATTATTTAACAGACTAATGAAAAGAGAAAGAAATACATTTATTAGGTTCTAAGAATGCTGGACTGAGATCATGCCCATGTAACCTGAGCATCTGACACTTGACTCATTGACTCATGTTTTTGCCATAGGGTTTGGCTGATCTGTCACTATGGTGATCTACCCTTCTTTTACAAACAGTGTCAGTCTTATTGTGTACTCCCCTTCCTCTTTTTTTTTTTTTTTTTTTTTAAAATTTCATGCACATTGTGTGTGTGCTTGTGCATTTTGTAATCCTCTGATATGAGCATGTTGTTGCAGGCTATACTCAGTAAAGTTAAAATTAAATACATGCAAATTTACCCCTCTCTTGCTTTACATCCACTCACTTTGACGAAGAAAAAAAAATCCAAGACCCCAGCTCGAGCATGTGCCCAAGTGGAAGTAGAGGACAGACTTGGTCCATCCCTGCTTCATCTCCCTCTGCCTCAAACCTCTCTCCCCCGCCCACTTTCTTCCTACATTCTTCCTGGCTTCAATTTGGAACTAACAACGCCACTCAGGAAATGAGTTTCAGAGCGCTTTGAGTTAACCATGACAAGCTGAAATCTGACAGCTTCACGAATGGAGTGGAAACACTTTTCCACATCCAGAGCATAACTTGCTCAGTTTCCACTCTTTCTTAATTTTGGCAAACCTCTCAAAGTTTCCATGTTCAGAATAACTTTTTGTCCTGACATGCTGACACTTCACTGAACCAGCAGTTCCTCATTTGAGGACATTTCCCCCACAGCTTCGCTGAATAACAAAATCTTGATTGGGTCTCTGCCAACCAGGTGCCTAAAACAAATCTACAAACATGTGTGGATGCATATGCCTGTGATTACAACAGAGGAAAAATAGAAAAAAGAAAGAAAGAAAAGGGCATTCCTAAGCATTCATTTAACCCGCTTTCAAAGGATAAATAATTCTGCTGTGACTGAATAGCGAGGTGGGAGGGGAACATGATGATGTCATGATTCCCACTGTCAAACTATTCAGCCCATCCTTGTGCATGTGTAACCATCTGTGAAATTTCAATGTGTATGTGAGCTTTCACATCAGTATATTTGTTTCTGGATGGGCATATACTTCCTGCAGAGACTACTTGAGTTAAGGCGTCAAGAAGTTTTTGCGGAGGCTTGTTGTGCTGAATGATCCCGCCCCACTGTGTGGCCTTGCGATCCTCGTGTGTATTATCTAATGACCTTGTGTCCTGAATGGGAAACAGACCCTTTGTGGGCGAGACTCTGAAGGAAAGACGGGCAATTTCAATGCATCCATCATTCAGACTTCTCTGTTCAACAGACAGCCTTGGAGGTCTGTGCTTAGTCTCCTGGACCACTCAAGACTACCAATTGTGTTACTCAGAAGCTGTGTTTGCATGCCTTTTAAAAGGAAGAAATAAAAGAAAATAGTTCAGATCTATTTTTACAATACAACAGTGCAATCTTATGAATTGTAAGAAGTCATAATTTACATAACTAACCTTTGCTTTTCATGTTGTACAACACAAAGTTGTTGTTCTAGCACCTCGGAATGCAAGCAGGAGGTAAAATAATGTTTATGCTTTTGTTTCAGCCACGCAAATCATATAAGATAGGAATTCATATGAAGTTGTGGAGTGTTTTCATCAGAAAAAGTGTGGGCTATATCTAGACATCTGTGGCCCTGGGCAAGATTAACACATTGTTGTTGTTTTTTTTATCAACATTATTCTTGCAGATCACACTTAATTCTCTTGCAGGGGATGACTGCAGCTAGGTAGTGACACATAAAGTAAACACCTGAGTTCATTATAGTAGTTGTTTTTTATGTTTTTATCTGTTATGGAAAATACATTGAATTTTCATGTAGTTAAATGTGCTGCATAAATAGCATTGAGAGTGACATAGTAACTGAGTCATTGTGCTTAGAGCATTCAGCAGTCAATCTTGGCTGATTCTTGATTGTTTTTCTAGTTATAGATAATCCAATATTTACATTCATTAAAGAGATATTTGTCATTAAGGTGGTATGGAATTGTTCCTAAGCTGCTAAAAAAAATTCCCTCTTTGGTTTGAAATGACTTATTGTTGAGTGATGTAATACCTTCATTTGTGATCTGTTTTTTGGCAGAAGTGTAACAGCCAGGCGATCTGTCATCAAATGTTAATGGTCACAGAATTACAGGTGTTAGGTTTCAGCATTGTTGCTTTGAAATAGAAATTTGCCACAAGTGACGTTTATTATTTAAAGGCATCCAGTTTCGTCAGGAAAACTGCCCAAATTGTAATTGGCGTGCTGTTTTTGCTGCTTGTAAATTGTTAAATGAATATTACTTATTGTTACATTAATCATTTTCTTTGTATTGCTACTTTGGGGCAGTGTGTAGTAGTAGGATAGTACTCTAATAATGCCTAGCTCCTCTAGCCTGTGATTACATGTCAAGCTATCCTCAGGCAAGATACTGAACCCTGAGTCGCCCCTGATGCATCATCTGGAGTATGATTATGTGGATGTCAGGTTAAAAGCTCGTAAGCATAGAAAAAGTGTGAATAAGTGAATGAGCATTGTAGCAAGAAAGCGCTTTGAGCGTTCAAATGGATTAGAAAAAAAAGTGCTGTATAAGTAGCAGTCCATTTACCATTTCTTTAATAAGATTTCAAAAGTCAGTGGGAAATGTAGGAAATCAGCATCAGCCATTTACATTTAGCAACACATTATCCCTCCTCCCCAGGCCTCTAATCTCCTGTGAAGGGATTCTCCTATTGATGATAACTTGGACTACCTTTATTGCAACATAGGCTTTTTGCGTTGCTTCAAAAGTTCCACAGGCTCATGTATGATTAACTGACACCTAAACAGTCCCTGAGTCTAAAGTTACTTTCTAGATGAAGTACACCTGTGTTGCAGGGCTGCATGTGTGTGAACGTGCACACTTCGGTTCTTCTGCCTGTAAATAGTAATAAAGTACAGTTAACACTGTTATCAGGAAGCTAATCCCTGCTTAAACTTCCTTGTACACGTTCTGCTTTTTGTTCAGTTCCTGAATTATCCACAGTGACCCACCTGTCAAAACCCCCCTAAAACACAGCAGTTCAAGCTTTTCATACACACATGCCATTGTGCAACGTTACCTCACGTCCTTCTATGTTGAAACAATACCTGCTGGTCACCTTACTGTAAAATCCCACAGAAGGAACCCAAGCAGTCTGATTGGTTCCCTTTCCTTTCACTGTTCAGGATGAGGCTTCAAAGGTTGCACAGTTGCTTCCAGGCTCACTGACACAAGACACATTGATCTAAAATATAAATAGCAGCGTACTGTAAATAGGACATCAGAGGTGAGTACACTGGACCGTGACAGTATAATCTTTGTCACAGCGACCTGTACCGTACCTTGGAGTAGCTTTGTTTGTGACATAGAGGCATGAATCTTATCAAAAGAAACCCACATCCTGTCACTTATTTTTCCTTTAACACTAAGACTACAACTTGGCCCAATCCGGTGGGTTCCATGGGGGCGACACTTGAACACTAACATAAGCTGATCAGAGCACAACTGGAGCCGGTGAAGTGCTTTTTGTGTGACATTAGGACAAAGATCATACACACAAGTGATCTGTTGGGGCACATACCTATCAGCTTTTTGTTTAACGTTATTCCAACAGAATTTCCTGTCTTGTTAGAAAAACAAACAATTCCACTGCACTGTGTAGGCTGAAGCTTCTGCAGAGCAGTACCCTCAGCTTGTGTCGCTTGCTTGTGTGAGCAAGTTTGTGGGTGGCATGTTTGAAGATGATGACAATGATAGCTATAATGGCTGTTGTATGTATCCCTGTTTAGATGAACTTAGGGGATGATTTGAGCAGTTATCACTAAACAACTGCTTTCTTCTCCCTTAAATGTTGTTTAGAGTCATCTAGGGTCTGAGACAAAGCTGCAGGGTAATGGTAGGGTTTAGCCATGGTGAGACATGACTACACACCGTGACACTGGATGTGTGTATTCTACCTGTTTGGCCTCACATGTTTGGGTCTCTAAGTGTGCAAACTGTTGTTTGTTTGGAAGTGCGACTCATAGCTGCCACACAGAAAATGGAAAATGTTGGTAATTAATGTTTCAAGGTACTGTCGTGCCATTCATTTTGGTTTCAGGTGTCAGTTGTGAACAATGTAAAGAGCTCTCACCTTAATAAAAGAAATTGTATCCCACAGATTTTCTTTCCATTGCAGCAAAGGTTTGGTATTAAGATCATGGTAAACAAAGCTCTCGAAGTATTTTGTCAATCCTACTTTACAACTGACCTTTCTTTCAAATTCTCCTTTTGTTCATTCAAGTGTCTCACATCATTTCACCCATTGTTTCCAGTGGAGCTCTGTCCTTTTCTGTGCCTACAGCAGTGGGGGCAACAAATGACTTATTGTTTTATATAAGTCTTCAGGACTCTGCTGAAAAACTTTGTGGAAGTATGATTTCTTTTCATGCACATGTTATGATAAATGGAAGCAACATCAGGGAGGACTGCCTGTTCAGCTAATGGGCCTCGCACATAGCCAGGGTATTATTTTCAAGGGCGTGTCTGATAGCTGTCTAAAGACATCTGTATTTTAGTGTTTCTTCAAACATTGGGATGAGAATGAATACAGAGTGTGGCGTGTGTGTCCTAAGCCAACCGATGGACTTTTAGGGGTATGTGTAAGCAATGATGTGATATACCACAACTCACAAGTATAATCACAGTCATATAGTAAAATTAAAGATATGTGAGTAACCTAACTATTATAATGTTGCAATGCTTATATTGAGAAGTGCTGAAAGAACTGATGGGCTTCCACATGGTTTTCCTCAACTACTAAGGATGGTCTAAGCAAGAAGGCAAAGAAAAATTCACCCCTGCAGAGCCTTATTGGAGAAATAAAAAGCAAAAAGAAAATTATCCCGTTTGCATGATCGGAAGTAATATCTAAAAAGAACAGTTCTTCTTTAAAAAGTAAGAATGTGTTTTAAAGTTCATTGCTTTGGATCTTGCAAAAAAAAGTGCACAGAGAGACAATTTGTCATGTTCCTGTGGCTCATTGACTTGAGTGTGCCAAGCATAACACGACAAGCAGTGTCAGACGGTTACAAAGTCCCTATTGTAAATGGAATTATTTAAAACAATAACCCTGGCGCCTCTCTTCCCATAATTTTGGGTCTAAATTATTGCAAAAACAATTGTAGAAGGGCAACCGTCCACATGGTTTTGTTACTGACAGGCTCTTATTATCTGTGATTGTTTTTGATGTTATCCTGCCTTGCTTTTAAGTATGCCATCCAACCATCCATCCATCCATCCATCCATCCATCCATCCATCCATCCATCCATCCATCCAACCATCTATCTATCCATCCATCCATTTTCACTTCAGGCTTGCAGAGTGGCTGTCCCAGAAAGTAACTACCAAGTACACGCACACACACACAAACAGAATTTCGAAATAGACAGCCCTCCTCTGGCAGCGTTCCTCTTTGTCCTTTCTGTTCTAAGCACCACCTACCAAATAAGCACAGGTATATGCATGTTCTTCGTACAAGCTAAAAATGAGTCAGTATTGACTTTTGGCTTTACACAGTATACAGATGCCCTCTTCTTAACCCATTCCACCCCCGAGTCTTAACTTCTTACAAGGAATATCCTCTCTGCGCTTAAATTACTCACCTCACCAGGTCTGAAGAGAACTATGAAGTTTCCCAGTGTGGCCTAGACTGTCTAAAGCCATAAAAGTCTAGGTCCATATTGATTCTAATGAGTTACATATTATTACTTATTATACCTTGTAATTTTTTAAATTAAGCTATGCCTGCTATAATACATGATTTTGCATTCAAACATTCTTTATTAAGGAAGAGAAAGGAAATAATAGCGATAAATTGTGCAGGTTATTAGTTAAAGGTTGGTTACCACACAAATCTTTATTCGGTTAGAAACAAACCAGTAAGGATCTAATCCGGAAAAGGTGTTCATTAGTACCTTGATTCAGGACTTTATAGTAGATGATTAAAATAACCACATAGGAGATACTATATTATCGAGTAATTAGGTAGTGATTAGTTCATGATTATCTCTAAATTGAACTTCTTTATGAACTGTTTTCTAACTTTACGCACAACACTGAGAGGCACAGAACTGTAACTATTCATTCATTAGTAGTAACTCCAATAGTAGCTAGGCTTTTTATGCCACATCAAGGAGTAAAGCTTCATTCTTTTTTCCTTCAGGATTACTTCTCTGACACATGCAAATGCATATACACACAGAACAACATTAAACAGGTTTAATGAAGACACACTGGGCTCTCATTCCTACAGTCACACTGTCAGGTTTCATGAGCTGTGCTTGCCGACTTGTTCAAGCAACTGCTCCTACTTTACCACAGTTACAAAAGCGCTCCTTGTTTATAGTGATGGCATTGTGTGGGTTAAATGTTAGCATTTCGCAGCAACACAGAATGCAAGACTTTGACTGGGAACTCTATTTTCCCTTCTCCTGCCCTGTTTGTTCACTTGCTGGCGGTGAGATTGAGCTGTGCGTCCTTGTGGAAAGTTGGGGGGGGGGGGCTCTGTTGTCCTGACGACCCTGGTGGGAAAGCTAGGTTGTTTGCTGAGAGTGAATGAATTGAGGGAGGTGAGTGAAGAGGGACTAAGCAGGATGGGAAGGGACTGCAAATGAATGAGGTAAAGTTAAAAGAAAATAAAGGACAGTATGTGAGAGGAAGGACCAAGAGTTGCAGCAGATGGAAGATCAGCCCTGAAGGGTGGTCCGGATGAAAGTCTTTTGAAAAGCAGAGCCATCAAATTATAAAACTTAAAGAGGCAATAGAGTGGAGAAAAGAAAAGAGGACAGGTGGAGGGGTGAAGAGCAATGAGAATAAGATCAAAGCATTAAGAGAAGATACAGAGAGGACGGGCTAAATGAGCTCCAAGTGGGTATTTAATACTTGAGAGTTTGCTTTGTTTAACTGAAGGAAATGCTTGAAGATGAGATGCCATCGTGTTTTCAATGAGCCTGTAATAACTGTAATGTAGAGAAGGGAGGATGCTTACATGTGTGTGTGTGTGTGTGTGTTGTGTACGTGTGTGCCTGTGTGGTGCTGTTGGACAGTTTTGGCAGGAAATGCCAGAGTGATCCCAGTGGACCGTGATTTTAGAAGATTTTTTGCTCTCCTCTCTTCTCCTCTCCAGATAAACTATATACCTTCCAGAGTCATAACGATTTACCCCATATAGACTCGCAACAACTCACAGTATTACTTTCATCAAAACTCTTCCCTCCATTAACCACATACTCCAACTGCCCCCTTGGAAACCTCCAATACACTTTGACTGCTTCCCATTGTGCGCCATTGTTGAAGGCGCCCTTCTTAACCTACCCATTTACACTTTTGTGTATCCCCTAGTGCTTTTCATCGTTTTCCCCAGTGTGAACCCATCTCTGAGTGTCTCTTCTCCAACCAGAATATAACTCTCCACCGTGTGGCCCCGTCCCTCTTTAAGCTCCCACCGTCACGACACTGAATTTCTTGTATCCATCTTCTATTGTTTTTAGCTTAAGTGCTGCTGTGTTGTTGAGTAAAAATAAAAGTATAGAGGGGGTTATATTAAGTTTTATTCAAACGGTAATATAACTTAAAATAGTTTTTGTTTGTTTCCACTCGAGACAGTTTCCTCCCTGCTGAATCAATGCATGCTGTTTGGCTTTGGGAAAAGCTACCGTGTTTTGCGGGTTGCGTTCTTTGCTAGTGCGACGTGCACTATCGCGTGATTGTAGTAAATTTTGTTCTCATATTCTACTGGAACAGTTGCCTGCACAACTAAGCTACCTTTTCTTTAAAGCTTGGGTTGTATTACACATTACAGTTAATTGCAATGTGTGCAGCCTCTGCTTGCAACATAACTGGTTAATGCTATCTGTAGATTAACTGAAGGCTGTAACGTGAAACCAGGTGTTGATCGCTTGATCTTATAGTGCGCGCTGCTGGCCGCCTGTGTCATTTTGTAGTCTTAGCGTTAATCTTGTGTTTTGTCTGCATTTGTTGCAAGATTGCTGTCTCAGGACCTTGATTGACACTTACTACACGGCAGCATAATATTTGTCTATCTTGGTCTCTTTGTCTGTCCCCCCGATATTTTCCATTTATGACAGGGAGGGCTGCTTTTTCTTTTTTTCTCACTGGTCCTTGGCAGTGATTTAATTACTTATTTGTTTAGTTTGTCGTTTTCTAAACTTCTCTGGCTCCGTGTTTTGCTGAGAGCAGATTTTTTAAACCCCCTCCCCTCCTCCTTGCAGCATTCCATTCAGTCTCTCCCTCACCCCCTCTGCCTGATATTGTATGCAATCTGTTGTTTGTTCGCCAAAGATTTTACATTATGTTTAGCTACACTTGCAGTCCTTTCTTATAATTTTGCCATCCGTCGCCTCTGTCATTTCTCTTGGATTTACCATATTCTCTAGGCCAAATAGCTTTTGTGGTCTGTAATAGTCTCCAGGGGAGTCTGATATTTTCTCCACCCTGTCAAGTATTATACAGATCAGTCAGCGTTGCTCACAGGGTGGATCTGAGAAACTCTTATGGGTCATACAGGCGAGTGTTTACGCTTCAAAATTGCACAGCTGTCCTTGAAAGGGGAGGAAACACGAGGCATCTTTAGTGTGAGCATTACCCTACCAGAAATGCAAAACAATGTAAGTGATATTTGCTTATGGTGGAAAAACTACAGGCTTCTTTGTGCTGCCTAAGCAGTGCCTGCATGAAGAAATCACAATATTTAAGAAAAGAAGATGCAAGCATGAAAATGTGACCTTGTCCTCTATGTAGCCAAACTGATAAGGTTTTTTAAGTATTTCAACCAGTCTAAGTGAACAGTGGTCTTTGCAGCAATTAGCTCTGGAGTCGTGCAGGTTTATTGGTAGCTTTCAGTGAGACCTTTAAAATATTTTCAACAAGCAGAAAATGAAAAAAAAAACATTGGAAGTTAATGATCATCAAACATTTAGTGACTCTTTGTCTCATTTTAATTTGGGGCGCTGCGTATCCCAGAAGAGAGCAATCATTACAGGATAAAGATTTGTAATCACTGAGAAAGAAAACTTTGCATTGATTTTATTATTAACCCATTCCATGCTAATAAAATGAACCACATGACACAACAAAACCGCTGGATGTGCTCATTGCAGAGGTCAAGATTTTCCATTTATTTTTCATGTTTGCTCTTGACCTCATGCTTTGAAGAAATGCTTCCTGTGGGACAGTTGTTTAATTTCATAAATTCAGCATTAATGATGGTTTATGATACGGTATATTTCACAGCTTCACATTAAACAGAATTGGTAGAGCAAAAGGCAACATTTGCTTCTATTTACTGTCAATATGGTAGGATTATTGCAGGCAGCTGAATTCATCTTTTGTTTGCAGTTTATCACTAATTAGTTCATTATCATTAATTTTGTGCATTGTTTCAGTAGCTTGTATAGTTTTCATTGTTTAACTGGAAAATGCCAGTGAAAAAGGGTTTTATGCTAAAACATTAAAGACTTTTTGCTTCACAGGACATCCTAGAAAGGTATTTTTTTTTCACTGTATGTGAAGTATTGTCTGACTGTATATCCACTATGGCATCTGGTCTGCTTGACTAGGATAAAAACATGCTGCTGATTGGGACTTGGGCATGGTTTTATTATTAGGTCAAAAGTCTTGGCAAGACATCACCATCACGTCATAGCTGGGCCTCTTCAGAGCCAGCTTTACGTCTGACACAGTAGTATACTGGTAATAGACCAGACATTATATGCTGGTCTAAAGTCTGACAACATATGTTTTATGATGACAGTATGGTTTCAGTTACTCTCACACATAGCTATACACTTCTCTTTGTATTTGGCAGTACTTCAGTCTGATCTCATTTGGAAAGGTATAGTTAAGTATTAACTTCATCAGAAATGACAGCAGCAGGATATTACACCCTACTTAATAAACCACAGAACTGCTAGAGGGTACCTGGCTTGTTGAAATAAGATTTCACCCCCATCATTGCAAAAACCTTTTTTTGTGGTTATTTTCAGCTTTTTTGCCTCTTGGCTTCATCAACGTATCAACATTATGTTGCAATGAACAATAGATGGCTGTGCAAAAATCATGAGCCACACTTGATTTCTTTGTATGTCTCTTCCAAGGAACCAGACTTCCTTGTAATTTTTAAAGTGGCCCTGAGCAACAGTTCTCCAGGTTTTCTGAAGGTCTTTCAGAGTTTTTCTTTGGAAATTTTGTTTGGCTGCTTTTCCACTCATTTTCAGCGAAGCATTGTACCTGACAGTTTTCACAAGAGTGTTTTGTTTGTTAAATCACTGACCTGCGGGGGAAAAGAGGCAGTGGTTTGTCTTTTCTCTTAGTTGAAGCTATGAAAATGCCAAAGATAACACAGTTTGACAAACATAAAATAATAATTTTGTACCACTAAGGTGATTTCCAAAGAGCTATTAGCTGAAAACCTGGCATATTCTGGTATGTGTATGATCTCATTCAAAAACTTAGGAAACTGACAAATGAAGGACCAAAAAAGGAGATGAACAGTATCTGAAAATCATATCCTTAAAAAACATGAAAAAAAAATCTGTAAATACCTGATACAGCAACTGAGAAATACATCTAGTGTTTCAGTTGATCCATATACTGTTCACTGAAGCCTCATCAGAAATGTTCTTTGTCAAAGGCTGGTTGAGGCGTGCCAAATTACACAAGAAAAGATGGAAAATTAGTAGCAGCAGATCTTATAGAGTGATGAAATTTGAAGTTTGCAGTTTAAAAGCTGTCACTGTTTAACAGGTTCAACAGTGAGTGTCTGCAGCCATCTTTAAAACACACACAGTGACACAGTGGAAGCTCTGTTGTAGTTTCGGGCTTCATTTCAGTCGTTAGCGTTGGGCATCTTGTTACAATTGATTAAATTATGAATGTAGAAAAGTACCATCAGATTTGGATCCACCATAAAATATCATCTGGAAAACATCAGGCTGGCAACAGCTTCAGTTTTCAGAATGACAACGAAGCAGTTAAACCATACCTGGTGAAAAAAACCCAGAATAGCTCACAACAACAATATTAGACATGAACTGGCCTCTCCGGAGCCCGGACCACAACACTGTTGAAGCAGTGCTGGATCAGTTTGACAGAGAAGAGTACAAAAAGCAGCCAACATCCAAAGAAGAGCTTTGAATGTCCTTCGAGAAGCCTGGAGGTCTATTCCTGAAGACTACTTAAAGCTCATTAGACTTGTACAAATGTTTTTGATTGATAAACTATGTTGTATGTTTGAACATGTCAATAAATTGCTCCTATTTCCTTTTTTTTTAAGCAAACTATAAAAAGAAGTGTGACTCAAGACTTCTACAAAGTACTGCACATTCAAATATCTGTATTAAATTTGTCTTATCATGATCATTACTCCAGTTTAATTGTAACTTTTTTTACAGAGTAGGTAAAGAGGGCAGGACGTTAGGCACGGGAACAGCAAAGAGAATCCGGTCAACATTCAAAATAAAAGACCTCATCCAGACTACACACTTTTATCTGAAATGCTCATTTAAACTGTATGAGGGACAAAATAGCATTGGAGACATCAGATTACACAGACACAAAGCAGGTGTATTTTAGGGGGTTAGTCTTTAGTGACATGTTTCAGTCCTCTACTGTTAAACAGCTCCAATTAAAGGACCTTGCTGCTTGCTTTGAAAGGATTACAGTAATTCTCTGTAGGCTGCCCGAATCCATAAATATGAGGACCAAGACTTTTCCCGTCTCATTTCCTTTGCAACATTCATTTGTATCTTACCTCTTTTTCAAAATGCACTAAATTTTCATCTCGTTCGCCTTCATTCTTTCTGATACTTTTTTTCTGAATGAATCTGGGTCATCTGGAGATTTAAGTGCTTAGAAGAGTTCATATAAAACCATGACTCAGCAACATTGTTTTATGCATGTTATTAATAAGGGACTGCTGCGAAACTAGGTACTCTAGACTGTGCGTAAAGTAGTGGAGCTTCTGATGAAGCTGTTTTCATTGACATATGCACACACTTGTACAACTTAATTGAAAGTATGTGTGCTCTCTGTGCCTCTTTGGCTTAGCATGCAACATTTTTTACTCAGGATACATCACTTAGGTCACACCATACCAGTCTGTAGGACTCTTACAAGCCAGACAAATACTTGGCTTTATTCCGTTACTTCCTCTCTCTTAGTCAGATTTCCTGAAACCCTTCCCATAAACCTCCATGTGTCTCTGCAGTGCAGACGGAAGAATGTGTGCACCATCGCTGTGTGGTCACTATATGAGTATCACGTCTGACTAGACTTATTATGCCCATGTTTGGAGAGAGGAAATGAGCGCCGTGTGCTGCAGGGACGTCTCCAAGCTCCCCAGTCTAGTGCAAACGTAGTGGTAGACTGGGAGACAAGGTAAAAATAGAACTGGAAGGCCAGGTCATCTTTGAGCCAAAAGTAAGGAATTGTGAAGCTGAGAGGAGCAGAAGAAGTATATGTCATGTGAAATAAAAAGACATTATCCATAAAGTAGCCATTTAAATCCTAGGTACAGTAGACAGGCAAATACAAGACTTGACTTAAGTAGTTATAAATTTGTCGATAAGCTTTACCTGGGAGTTGCTGGTGTATGTGTGCCATACATTGGGGAGAGAAAGGGGCACAAAGTAATGGTTGATGGAGAGCTTAATCCTTGTGAATCCTCCCAGCATTTCATCTGTTTTTTTATATCTTATTCTTCATACCCAGTTTATCAGCAGTGTGCAAAATAAAATAAAAAACCCTCTCATATCTCAGCGACTGGCAAAGATGGAAGGAATAAATGACCTATGAGCTCACAAGAACCCGCTGTCAGAGAGACACAGAGGGAGAAAAATGAAGATGAGATATTGCTTCAGTTTGTGAACGAGGTGTGTTTTACTACAAGATTTAAAATAGGAGGAATAAAGCAGAGTTGCTAGAGGTGAAGGTCAGAATAATGAATTTAAAGTGGTAAAGATTGTTACACATCAACTGAATATATAGAGTGAGGACGGATGGCAAAGTTAATAAAAAATGTGAAAAATGATCGGTGATTCTGGGCCCCATAAATATATTCTCATAGATTTACTTCTTTACTTCTTTTTTATAATAAAGGACTAGCACAATAATATGCATTCCCTTAAAAAATTAAATAAAAAAATAAATAGAAGAAAAAACCATCAAAGAATATCTCTTCAGAATCTACAGCACAGGAGAAACGTGTATGCTGTGTTCAAGTGTTTCCTGTGTAATGCAGCACTCTGCTGTTGCAGAGTTTAGCCTGGTGAGGGGAGAGCATGGATACGCAATCATCTGCTTCTGTGATGTTGATCTTGAAATGGTAGAGCTTAGCATGTTTGGAGGTATTACAGGGGCGCTGGCAGGCCAAGACAAACCTTCTCTATTGTTACTGGCTCAGGCTTACAGTACATTGTGTGCATGTGCCTGTGTTTCCAGACTGCCATTTCTTTAAATACTTTGAAAACCGATGTTTATTTGTTGAGTTACTGGCTGTGGCTACGATGCTGAGATTTCATTTCCCACTGTTAATTACTTTAAAGAGTTGATGTTTCAGATTATGACATCATTGCTCTAGGCTTTTCTTTTCTTGTTCTCACTCTCTCCCACTTTGCGCCCCATTGCCCTTCATGATGGCCCCTTTCCCGCCCTTTCACGTGTCTCTTCTCTTCTCTTCTCTTCTCTTCTCTTCTCTTCTCTTCTCTTCTCTTCTCTTCCTCTGAGGTCATAGCTGGCTTGGTTTGGAAGTGGGCTGGAGTACAGACATAAGAGCGTCTGTTTTTCTCATCAGTCAGTCAGTCAGTGCGTGTGTGCCGAGTTGGTGAGGGGGTAGGGGTGTGCTTTATTAATTAGGGGAACAACTTTACCGCTTTTGAAACTTCTATTACTACATTAAAATACCCAATCAAGTGATGCAGACAAAAATGGGCATATAGAGGGAATCTTAATTTCATATGATGTAATATTGCACAGCTTGGCTCAGGTATGAAGCAAGACTCCAAAGCGACTTTGGTCTTATTGTCGAGGACAACTTTCCAGGATAGACAGGATAAAAGACTTCAGCTTGTGTTTGGGAAAAAACATGCTCACTACATAAAACTACTGATATGTCCATGCAGTCATTTAGTGGTTTAATGTGTAAGATTTCGACATGACAGCTATATGTAGGCCTCACCGAGGTTTTCCTTTGATGCTAAATCATTTGTTTTGAGTCAGTAGAACATTTGCTGTCTCCTTGCTCAAAGAAGACCCTATGTGATCAGTTTCTAACTGTAATTTGTGCCTTTCTCAAAAACTGTATCAATAGATGGATAGATACAAAAGATGGTCTTTACTTATTGTGTTTGATTTTGTAATACTGCTTCACTAAATTGAGATTAGGTAAAGATTTGGGGAGAAAGCTGCTGAAAAATAGGATCTTTGCAAAGTCCATCTTAGTGAAAGCTGTGGCAGAACAAAGAGTGTCCCTCAGCTCAGCGTACCTCGTGAGCAAGCTTGTTCTCTGTGGGTGGAAAATTTGCACATGCAATTAAGACTCCTTCACAGTCACATTGACTTTTGACCTTGACAGCTTGGGAATGGCAACCTTGGAATGTTAGAAGACCACGGATGTGGTTTGGTGACTTGTTAAAACTAATAAAAGAGAGCAGCATTGTTGTTGCTGCAGTTTTTGTGGCTAATCTAATCCCGAAACACGTAAGTAAGTGCTTGAGGTGATGCAGAGCTCGTGCCGGGGAGCTGGGGGAGAATGTTCCCATAAGTTGCATTATATTCTTATGCAATCTGATTTCAAATACTTGCAGGGTGATATCATAGATATTAAACAAACATTTGCCAACATTACAAAAACAATAAAAAAAAACCCCAAAAATGAAAGCGCAGCAGCAACATGTCTCCTCACATGCTCGGCCAGCTTGCAACTTGCTCAGTAGGTTGCACAGTATGGTTATTGTGTCCTCAGCGCACACACATACTGACTGACTTTTGACTGAAGCTTTTTGTTCTTCTGGGAGAAAGAACAAAGGCAGACTTGTTGTATCAGGAAAAATAACAGTGAATGAGAAATGCTAACTGAGTTATTTGGCACCATTGTCAACCCATATACCAAACAGCTGTTTTGTACTCTTTTGTACAGTCAACCGGAACATTTTAAACCGATACTGATGCTTTTAGAATCGAATAGAATAATCCTTTAATTGTCCCACAGGGGGAAATTTGGTTGTAACAGCAGCCAGAAAGACACATATACAAACAAACAGGACACAGGACACAGAACAGAAACACACACACACACACACACACACACACACACACACACACACACACACACACACACACACACACACACACACACACACACACACACACACACACACACACACAGGCCATTCACCTTTGGTCCTTTGTAATCGTTGCTTGTGCCCTTTTGCAATCCAGCTCCAGATGTTATTCTCTGAACTCCAGGAGTCCTACAGTGAAACCTTTACACAGGCCCACAGTCAGACACATACTTGTGCACACAGACGGGCACATGCGGCCCTTTAAAGATTTGACAGTTTCTCTCTCTGCAGGCCGCCTTGTTAAGCAACAGACTCTAACGTACACATTTACACAGATGTGCTTCAAAAATGCAAAAGCATCGAGATTATTTAGGAAACACATCTTCTCAAATAGCATAATGGTGTCATTTGGGGTTCAGATCCAGTACAGACAAAATGAACTTGCCTTAAGGTTTATTTCTTTGTTTTGGTTCTTATGAAGTCACACATTTCCCTCTTGCAGCAAACCACATATAAGCCCTTTTATTGTGTGTATCAATCTTAAATCAGTCACCAAGCTCTTAATTGAGCCGTTGTTTTTCAGTGGTCTCATGAAAACACATCATCAGTTTGTCGAGTTGCCACAGCAACAGTCTTCTCACTGAAGGGTGCGGTGGGGCAGGTTTTCACCTGCAAAACACTTAACAAAAAATAAAAGCCCCATCGGTGTGCACACTGTTTATTTCACAATCAGGAGTTGCCCATCGATGAGGAAAATGCTGTGAATGCAGCTTATTGTGTTACAATGTGCCGTGCTGTTTTATCTCTGTGCTGTAAGGGTCTTTGGTGAACAAGAGCAGGAAGGGAGACAGAACAAAGTGAGCGAGCACGTGTGTCACAGTTGAAAAGAATTTATTTTTGTCGGTGTAATAGTGCTTCTGCACAGCAAGGAAGCTTGTTGTTTTTCAGACAAAGCACTGGTATGCGCAGGAAAACATTTGGCTTTGGGCTTGCATACACAGAAATCATGCTATTGTTTGCATCTTGACCTGTGTGTGTTTGTATGTTCACAGGGCATTATTTGCATATGATGGAGTCACAAACAACCTCAAACTGGCTGACTCAGGAGGTAAAGTGGACTCTTATTTTTATCATTTACCTTCATAAGACCACAAAAAAGCTTGTTTGCTCCTCTGCTTGGGCTTGAAAGAAGTTGATATATAAAAAGAAAGTGCAGCGTATTTGCACATCAATATCCCTTTGTTCCCTCACCCTGCATCTGTCTCTTTCCTAACAGCGGGTGGTGTGGCAGAGCTGGCAGCTAAGTTTCACATCTCAAAGCCTCAATATGGACTGTGCAAAGTCGGAAGTGTAGAGACAGGAGCCCCCCGGATCGTGCTGATCAGCTGGGTGAGTAGCAGACGGGCTCATGGGGCTTAACTTGTGTAAGCATTCCCCTATCATAACACAAATACCAGCTCGAATTACTCAAACACACATGCATTCTTTGCCATGAAAACAGCAGGTACGCTTCAAACACAAGGACTCACAGACTTAAATTAATTTGGAGGCAGCTGGGTCATTTTGCAGCTCTGAGATAAGGGGTTTCACATGTTGTTGTGGTCAGATACAGAAGCGTACGCCCTTATTAACTTATAAAGTATTCTGGAGAAACCCGAAATATTCCTGGCTTATTTTCATTCAGCACTCTTGTTTTCAGAGGCTTACATGAAATTTGGAAGAAAAGCTTTGAAAATGTCTCAGTGCAGTGGAAAAATGAGTGAATTACAAGGCGAGCAGAGGACCTAAGTGTCAAAGACGCAACCTGTAACCATAATATTTTCACCACCGTTGTATCTGGTGCTTGAAGTGGTATGGTAGTATATAGCTCTTCCCTAAAGAAACGCTGCCTTTGTTCTGCTCCAAACATGTCCACTGTTACTGTCTTTGATTTGTCTTTCCAGCTGTCAGGAGCACTTCATTCCAAAAGGCCTACTCTTTGATTTTATGTTCATCTACAAACTTTAGTTTATTCTGGTACACTTCCCATGCGGATCAAATTTGTGCACTGTAAACACATGCAGCTCAGGCTACCTGGAGATCCTGGGTTCAAATTTTGGGTCTTTTTAGAGACCGTTGTTTTAAATTTAGACTGACTTTGCTTAGATTTCTAGTTCTACACAAATAGTCACTAAATACACAAATATACACAATTGTTGATAGTTTTCCTCACAATGGAATAATTCAATTCAAATAATTTGGAGAAATCCTGTTCTTTCAGACACGCACTTATTGACAAGTTGGTTTTTTTAAATCCCTTTGAGAACTTATTGGCATGACGACACTAAACACTTCTCAAGATGATCAGTCTTCAGATGCCTCATGACATCGTTTGAATCCTGTTGTTTCCCAGCCTGTTTCCTTCATGTCTTTTTTTAGTCTTCTAAGAGAGATCTGTGATATCAGTCTAAGTGTCTACATCCTGTTTGTATGCAGGTTGGCCAAAATGTCGATGACTACAGGAGAACAGAATGTGCCACCCACATTCCAGCCCTCAAGAACTTCTTTAAGGTGCAGTGCATAAGAATGTGAACTTGACAATGGCCTTCGGGTTTGCTAAAGTAAATCCAGTCATTTGTGTTTTTGTTTGGCTTCATTTAAGAGGAAATAATTCCATCTGTGCAAGGACCGTTTAGACCCGGAGGTAGTGCTGTGCAAAAAACACTTGCAGTTTCTGTTACTCTTTCTGTTCATTTAGATTCTGTTTAATTTCCTGTGAAATTCCAAAATAATAGTGAAAAATGTGTTTTATACTTTCCTATAATCTTTGTCCCTGAATTCTAGACCGTTTACCCTCAAACTCTATATTTACACTTTGTAGTTTGCTTAGTATTGTTTTGAGAGTTTCCTGTCCTCAGACCCCTTCCTGCCCTACTGGTTTGTTGGTTCAGGGTGAGATTGCTAAGTTTTGTTTAAAATTCTGTTGTTGGTGGTACAACCCACAAGTCCCATGCCAAAGTCAAGTAGTGGTAAGATAGACAGGAAGCAGATGGACCAGAGAAAAGAGAACTGTGTAATTTCTATGATTCAGCTGCATGTGCATATTTTTAGGATTCAGGTGTGTTTACAGCATATGACAAAAACTGTCCATCACTGCTGACGATTCCCCTGTCTGTGCCCCTCAAACAGTATTTATTTTGTGTGTCAGTGAGTAGAAAGGATTGAACCGACCCCTAGGTTTACCACTTTCCATACAAAGGCATCACCCAGTCGACTGTAGGAGCATCTGTGGAATGTTTGTTGTTTTTTTTGTCTCTTTTTTTAAAACAATGAATGTGGGCTCTGGGATTTTATAAGAAACCAGTTGAAAGCCCACTATCCCCTCTCTGAGTCTTGTGTGAGGCTTCTTTGATCAGAATTTCTTGTGGGATTTCATAATCATAGAAACATGATTTCATGGTGGACGTTAAGGGGAATGAAGAAAATCACTTCTCCTTAGGTGAGCTGTGGGACAAAAGAGGCTTCTAAACTTAGCCAACACACACAAACATGCTCATTAATAAGCAGGACTGTTTAAGTACCCGGTGGTCACTACTGCTAATGTAAAATGCAAAAAGGAAGAGAAACAATTTATTCTAATTTGACCTTATACAATAGACGCATGGATGTCATTTGTAGAAGTACGCGGTGATCATACATGACTATGCAAAACTGTCTTTTGTTCATGCAAACGTCTTTAATCAGTTTTCCCACAAATACTAAAATGCTCACTTATGGCATAATTTACAGTACAGGTGATGATCTCACTAGTATCAAGACAGCTTACGAAAAAACGTCAAACACACTGGTGTGTTTCCGGCTTGTGTTGTATTGGAGTTGGTGTGTAGTGAACCTTAAAAATTATCTGTCAAAGTATTTATATTCAGACTTAAGCTGTCTTTATTTGTAGAATTGCATAGCCAATGTACAGTACAGTCGATGATTTAATATTATTAACAGCTCATATGTTTGTGGAGACAAATCGTTTAAGGATCACAAATGACCCCAGTATCTATCACAGGCGCTGTTCTGTTCCATGTCCAATAAAACTGATTCGATGCGTAATTATGATTATGCAATATACTGGAGACTCAAAGGCTACCTGATATTGGTCTTTGAGAATTGTTTTATTTTAACAAATCAGTAGCTGAAATATTGATACACAAAAAGTCACTCCCTCACCTGCTAAATGCCTACATTAACCAGATGCTATAATCTAAACAGCTCTCTTATTTCTGAGCCGTACTTGACCTTGCAGTGACGTGAAAAACAAAACCATGGAAATGATCTATAAATATATACAGATTGGATGGGTGATAACATCTGGGGATGCAATAGCTTGTTCTTTTTTAAAATCATGGCTGTTTTTACCCTAAGTAAGCCATAAGTTTTTTACTTATCTTTCTTTTTTTTCTCTTTTCCCTCCACTTTGTTTCTGTTTTTTCTGGCTCGCTATGCTGCATGTCCCAGCTGGCAGTGAGGGGGTTTTGTCGAGGCGAGTCTGGTTTGGGTGTGTTATAAACTGAAGTTAATGTGGCATTAAGTTATGAAAACTAAATTATGAATAGGGTGCAGGTGTTTCCATTGTTAATTTCTACCAAAAAACAAATAACTGAATTAAGTTTTGACAGAAGAGCATTGTGTTTGTGTGTGTGTGTGTGTGTGTGTGTGTGTGTGTGTGTGTGTGTGTGTGTGTGTGTGTGTGTGTGAGTCCAAGTGCATAAGATTAGAAACAGTAGTGTCAAATTCTAAACAAAGAAGTTAGTTAGACTCAAGACATTTTGAATTAAGACACAAATTGGAGCATTGTAGAGAGCAGAGAACCTGGATGCTCTGATGCATACTCAACTGAGTGGGGACATCTCACAAAGGCACATCTTTTCCAATCCTGATATTTACAGTGGGGCAAAAAAGTATTTAGTCAGCCACCGATTGTGCAAGTTCCCCCACTTAAAACGATGACAGAGGTCAGTAATTTGCACCAGAGGTACACTTCAACTGTGAGAGACAGAATGTAAAAAAAAATCCATGAATTCACATGGTAGGATTTGTAAAGAATTTATTCGTAAATCAGGGTGGAAAATAAGTATTTGGTCACCTCAAACAAGGAAAATCTCTGGCTCTCACAGACCTGTAACGTCTTCTGTAAGAAGCTTTTCTGTCCCCCACTCGTTACCTGTATGAATGGCACCTGTTTGAACTCATCATCTGTATAAAAGACACCTGTCCACAGCCTCAAACAGTCAGACTCCAAACTCCGCCATGGCCAAGACCAAAGAGCTTTCGAAGGACACCAGGAAAAGTATTGTAGACCTGCACCAGACTGGGAAGAGTGAATCTACAATAGGCAAGCAGCTTGGTGTGAAAAAATCAACTGTGGGAGCAATCATCAGAAAATGGAAGACATACAAGACCACTGATAATCTCCCTCGATCTGGGGCTCCACGCAAGATCTCATCCTGTGGGGTCAAAATGATCATGAGAACGGTGAGCAAAGATCCCAGAACCACACGGGGGGACCTGGTGAATGACCTGCAGAGAGCTGGGACCAAAGTAACAAAGGTCACCATCAGTAACACATTACAACGGCAGGGAATCAAATCCCGCAGTGCCAGACGTGTTCCGCTGCTGAAGCCAGTGCATGTCCAGGCCCGTCTGAAGTTTGCCAGAGAGCACATGGATGATACAGCAGAGGATTGGGAGAATGTCATGTGGTCAGATGAAACCAAAGTAGAACTTTTTGGTATAAACTCAACTCGTCGTGTTTGGAGGAAGAAGAATACTGAGTTGCATCCCAAGAACACCATACCTACTGTGAAGCATGGGGGTGGAAACATCATGCTATGGGGCTGTTTTTCTGCCAAGAGGACAGGACGACTGATCCGTGTTAAGGACAGAATGAATGGGGCCATGTATCGTGAGATTTTGAGCCAAAACCTCCTTCCATCAGTGAGAACTTTGAAGATGAAACGAGGCTGGGTCTTCCAACATGACAATGATCCAAAACACACCGGCCGGGCAACAAAGAAGTGGCTCCGTAAGAAGCATTTGAAAGTCCTGGAGTGGCCTAGCAAGTCTCCAGACCTCAACCCCATAGAAAATCTGTGGCGGGAGTTGAAAGTCTGCGTTGCTCGGCGACAGCCCCAAAACATCACTGCTCTCGAGAAGATCTGCATGGAGGAATGGGCCAAAATACCAGCTACTGTGTGTGCAAACCTGGTAAAGACCTATAGTAAACGTTTGACCTCTGTTATTGCCAACAAAGGTTATGTTACAAAGTATTGAGTTGTATTTTTGTTATTGACCAAATACTTATTTTCCACCCTGATTTACGAATAAATTCTTTACAAATCCTACCATGTGGATTCATGGATTTTTTTTTCACATTCTGTCTCTCACAGTTGAAGTGTACCTCTGGTGCAAATTACTGACCTCTGTCATCATTTTAAGTGGGGGAACTTGCACAATCGGTGGCTGACTAAATACTTTTTTGCCCCACTGTATAAAATGTGCATTTGGTTCATCAAACATACAATAAGTATCTGCTGGTTAAATGATAATGTATCAGTCCTGTTTCTGGGTCTCCTTTCTACTGTGGGTCTACTGTTACAAATGACACTGTCACCTTTTTAACACGTTGTAATGTTTTTGTTATATTTAATAGAAACAAGCCCCCCAAAAGTCATTAGGGATCATGGTCAGCCAGCCGACTATACATATCTTTAAGTTTTTAAAAACTGCAGTCCATGGGCTCGAATATCAAATATTTGAATCTCTCTGGCTGAATAAAAGTTCAGTGTTGACATTTTAGGAATTAGTCAAAACCAGGCACCAATGTGTTATGACTAACCTTGTGTTGTGAATGGGCCCATTTTTAACTCTTTTTTTCAGGATCTTCTTCCTCCTGTATGCTAGCTACCAGGCAATTTATGATATGTCAGCTAGCCCATCTTCACTGACCCTCCAACCACCATTGCTATTTAGTCTACTTTCAAAGGTACACCAGAGCACTGTGTTTTAGTTTTTTAGAAGTACTTCAGTCAAAACATGGTATCTGATCTTTAGGTGAAAACTGGATTCCTAACTTCCCGGCAACTTCTAACTCTGCTAAACTTTGTGAACCTCTTGATATCTGAACGTTAAACCTTATTGTAACAGCTGGGGAAGCTGAAAGAGTTTGTCCTGTTTTTCTTTCTTTCAGTGGTCCTGAGTTCGATTTTTAGACTTTAGATCTCGGGATGGCTAGTGATGTCATACTTAACAAGTAGATACATTTATTCGGTCACATTATGCCTTTGTTATTTAAGGCCAAATGTTTTTTTTAAGGTGGAACAGGAGATTAGGTCTCAAAAAAACATTAGGCTTGTAAATAAGGAATAATTGAAGATGTTTGGGTCAAGGTATCTTGAAGCACTTCAAATCACACATGTTGTCTGTCATAATAACTGACAACCCAAATATTATAGCAATCTTGTCAATTCACAGTTTTATTGGTGTTATTCTTCGTGAACAACTTGCATTTTTTTAAGAAGAATAAATGTTTGCAATACTAATAATTCGGCCACAAGCGCTGGCCAACACTAACTTCTATTATAAGTAACCCATCAGTCAAGTGGGACAAACTTTAACTGGGGAAACTTGAGTTGCCCCGAATCCACCTACTGCCTATTACTCTGAGCAACTCCTTAGTTGGAAAGAGACTATGAAGCACTCTGGTTCCAGAGCAGAGAGACAGTTTGTGTGGAGTTTGAGCCCAATTACAGCTAAAAAGTCTCTCAACCTGTCACATCACCTTGGGCTACTTTCCCTCCCTGGCAGGTTATATCGTTATACCTATAGTAAGTTTTCAATGCCAAGGTCATCAGTGTCACAAATCCCAAAAAGACTGTTTCAACATCCCACTTTATGAAATTTTCCCATGGAAATAACTAGGCCAAGACACGTTATTCTGAATAGAGAGGTTGACTATTAAGGCAGTACTTTGAGCTCATATAGAACGTTTTGGAGTTTTTGAAGCTTTGCATTTATATTGTTTTGCTAGAGTATGTTATTATCTGAATCTGGGTACAAATTTAAAGCTTTCTGATAACCAATGAAGGTCATTGCATTGTTAGCAAGTCAAATGCCATGTGGTTGAAACACTGTGGGATGGATGTTAGATTGGAACATAACACAGTATGGTATGGGCTTCAAGAGCTTACAGTTACAAAGATTAAAAAGGAAGGTTTTGTCCTAACATATGACCATTATGAAATCCGAATGATGTAAAATGACATGAACATGCTCACATATGAGTTATAGAAATGGTCTGAATAGAATTAGAGGTGATTTCTATACATTTTAATAAGATACAGATAGTTTCATTTTTCCTAAAACTGTTATTTCAGTTTAATTGAATTCAATCTTATTTAAATAGCACCAGATGTCACCTGAAGATCCTGCAATAATAGAGAGACAACCAAAACAATCACAGGGCATCCTGTTAGCAAGCACTTGGCGACACTGGGAAGGAAAAATCTTTGCATTTTCCCAGTGCATTTTTAACACTTTTAAGTCTCTTAAAATTACAAGCATGGTAATACCTATTTTGCTTTATATTATTCAGCACTACAAGGGCATTTGCTTTGAGTGTGAGTTGTTTTGATGAACACTTTCGTCCTGTACTTGATTAAATGCAGACTGTCTGTAATGTTTTGCACTTGCACATTCATAAGAGAATACTGGGCTGTGCTACTGAGAAGTGTTCCCGTAGACCTTGATTTGTTTCCATGATTTTCCCAGTGCGGCTGGCAGCACTGTGGACTACTTCTCTGGTCTCTGTGCCAACTCTGTGTGTAGTTGGCAGTGGCAGCCAGAGTGATATGGATTATGGACTGTACTGACATGTATTACAGGGCGCACTGAATTCTCTGCTCAGTGTCAGTGTCAGTGTTGTCACTTGGATAAATCTGTGGTTTCCTGTTGGAGGCTGACAGACCAGGCCCTCCATCAACAAGCCTAGATTTACTCTCCATGGAAATTATACCGAGGTCCTGGCCACATACAAATGCTTGTATGCACACACAGACATGAGTTAAGTCCATGTTTAACAAAGTAAAATATAGTTCTTTGTTTTGTTTTTTGTCCATTCTCCAGTAAACATGAAATGGAGGCACAGTTTTTTTCTTTCTCTTGAAACTAAAGGCTTTAATTCATTTTGCTGTTTTGAACTTATTGTGAAGACAATGTGCAACACAGAGTGATACAGTGTATGTCTTGTAAGTTTTGCTGTCAATATACATCCATCCATCCATCCATCGTCATCCGCTTTGTCCGGGGTTGGGTCGCGGGGGCAGCAGCCTAAGCAAAGAGGCCCAGACCTCCCTCTCCCCAGCCACCTCCTCCAGCTTGTCCGGGGGAATACCAAGGCGTTCCCAGGCCAGCCGAGAGATATAATCTCTCCAGCGTGTCCTGGGTCTGCCCCGGGGCCTCCTCCCGGTGGGACATGCCTGGAACACCTCACCCAGGAGGCGCCCAGGGGGCATCCTTGTCAGATGCCCGAACCACCTCAGCTGGCTCCTTTCGATGTGGAGCAGCAGCTGCTCTACTCTGAGCCCCTCCCGGATGGCCAAACTTCTCACCCTATCTCTAAGGGAGAGGCCAGCCACCCTTCGGAGGAAGCTCATTTCTGCCGCTTGTATCCGCGATCTCGTTCTTTCGGTCACTACCCACAGCTCGTGGCCATAGGTGAGGGTAGGGACGTAGATCGACCGGTAAATTGAGAGCTTCGCTTTTACACTCAGCTCCCTCTTCACCACGACGGACCGGTGCAACGTCCGCATTACTGCAGCTGCAGCCCCAATCCGTCTGTCGATCTCCGGCTCCCTTCTCCCATCACTTGCGAACAAGACCCTGAGATACTTGAACTCCTCCACTTGGGGCAGGAACTCATCCCCGACCCGGAGTGGGCACTCCACCCTTTTCCGGCTGAGAACCATGGCCTCAGATTTGGAGGTGCTGATCCTCATTCCCGCTGCTTCACACTCGGCTGCGAACCGTTTCAGTGCGAGCTGGAGGCCTTCACCCGATGAAGCCAACAGAACCACATCATCTGCAAAAATCAGAGATGAGATTCTGAGGCCACCAAAGCGAAAGCCCTCCGCCACTTGGCTGCACCTAGAAATCCTGTCCATAAAAATTATGAACAGAACCGGAGACAAAGGGCAGCCCTGGCGAAGCCCATCACCCACCGGGAACGAGTCCGACTTATTGCCGGCAATGCGAACCAAGCTCTTGCAACGGTTGTATAGGGATCGAATGGCCCGTAGCAATGGGCCAGACACCCCATATTCCCGCAACACCTCCCACAGGACACCCCGAGGGACACGGTCGAATGCCTTCTCCAAGTCCACAAAACACATGTAGACTGGTTGGGCAAACTCCCATGCACCCTCAAGTATCCTGGAGAGGATAAAGAGCTGGTCGAGTGTTCCGCGACCAGGACGAAAACCGTATTGTTCCTCCTGTATCCGAGGTTCGACTAACGGACGAACTCTCCTTTCCAGCACCCTGGCATAGACTTTCCCAGGGAGGCTGAGGAGTGTGATCCCCCTATAGTTGGAACACACCCTCCGGTCCCCTTTCTTAAAGATGGGGACCACCACCCCGGTCTGCCAGTCCACAGGTACTGCCCCTGATCTCCACGCAACATTGCAGAGGCGTGTCAACCAGGACAGCCCTACAACGTCCAGAGCCTTCAGGAACTCGGGGCGGACCTCATCAACACCAGGGGCTCTGCCACCAAGGAGTTGTTTAACTGCCTCAGTGACCTCGCCCCCGGAAATTGGCGGGTCATTCCCCT
>NC_137937.1:18001614-18169854 GCF_963969265.1 Rhamphochromis sp. 'chilingali'
AGCTGTCATCATCATCGTCACAAAGTCCCACCAGCCCTGGATCCTCCCGCACTGGTAAGAGCTTCAAAAGAAAGCGATTCTATCACGTATTCGCCCGAAGTAGCAGACATGGTTATACAAACACAAGAATAAGCCCTAGATTTCAGTGCATCCACTTTCAAGTTTTGTTTGTTATAAAACGTGTTTTTCATGTTTTACCTTCTAACACCAGTTTTTTTTTTCTTTCTACCCAGGCAGACCATTCAGACGATACCAGCGGAGCCTGACAGACACAGCCTTCATCTTCTCAAAAGCAGAAGAGAGTGCAGCATCCTCCCCTCGCAGTTCTCCCCTGGTCTCCCCCTTTTACCGGGCTCCTCCTTCCCCCATTTACCGTGCCGTCTCCCCCCCCATAAGCCCTAATTTCTGCCTCGCTGCAGCTCCGCAGAAGCCCAGAGCGCCCACGTCACCGCCCCTGTCTCCTCTTCGTCCTGTCCCTCCAGTTTCACCTCTTCCTAGCATTCCACAAACTAATAACCAGGCTGCAGATGAACCCAAAACTACATCTCCAACAGAACCTTCTGCACCTCCAGCATCACCTAGTCTCTTGACTTATTTGCCCCCCACTTTAGCAAATGTCAACCCCTGTGAGGCACAGCCAGACACCCAGCCTGACGAATCAGCTTTGCACTCCAAGCCTCTTCTGAATTCAGAGGCTCCAGGAGCTCCTCTTAATGAGACTCCACAGCCAAACAGTGGTAGGGTGAAACATGATGCAGTCAGATATATTTCACTTTCTTTGTACCATACCTTTTCTGGAGGAAAATACTGACAAGCAAGAAGAATATTTAGGAAGATGCAAAATTAAGAAGAAACATATTTATCTGTTTAAAACATGTCCTTCAAAGTCATTAATGGTTTAGCGTGCAGGAAACTTTCATTGGTACTTATTGCAAAAGCTGCTCCACATACTGCTGTAAATCAGCCCAGGGACTGTTAACCAATGGCTTGTGAAACAGAAATGATGATTACACATACCCTCAATGTGCACTTTACAAACATGCATGCTTATTAATACACTGATGTTGTTTTGTTTTTTTGTGTGCATTTATAGCTTTATAATTTTCTAATCCACAGACCTCAACACAACCAGTCATGTGCACACTGAGCTGGTCTCAGACACTGGCTACAAAGTACAGGCTGTGCTGGTGGAGGAGGATGAGGAAGAGGATATGGAGGAGCAGGAGGAAGATAATCCTGAAACAAAACCACAGCCTTTTGCTGTCACCACAGAACCAGCCCTGATAGAAATAGAGGAGGAAGAAGAAGAAGAAGAAGGAGAAGAAAAAGAAAAAGAGGAGGAAGAACAGGAAGAACAGGAGGACCATGAGAAGGAGGACAAGGAGGAGGAGGTGATGGGAGAATTAAAAGAGGAAACTGAGCCAGCATCAATCGAGGAACCAGCTGAGATAGAAACGGATGAAGAGGAGACAAAGGAAAATGGAGAGAAGAATAATCAGTCAGAAGACAGTCAGCCCACTGCTGAGCTTTCAGAGAAACAGGAAGACTCAGCAGTTGCAGGTAGCCCTCAGCTTCTTACAGAAACCTTTTTTAAAGTGGATTGTTACAGTGTCATTATTTCTAAATGCAATGCTGCAGTTTTCTGAAAATGATACTTTAACATTAACAAACCAATCTTTTAGATGCCGAACCAGTTTGTCAAGGAATCGAACATGAGACCGTAACACTGTCGAGCAACGGGATCGGACTGGGAGATGACACAGCGGAGCATAATGGCATAGGTCGGGCAACCAGTGACGGTTCAAACAATGCTTTTGTTTTTTTTGATATCACATGAGCGCACCAGTTGAAATAACGAGTGATTTTCACACTGATCTTCCTCAGTGCAATGTGTGAATCCATCTGAAGCTGAATTCAGCACTTCAGAGGTGACTACGTGCTACAGTCTCCACGGCACTGCAGAGGAGGACGACATCAATGAAGATGAGAAGCAAGAGATCTCAGAAAATGGAAAAGAGGTGTTTTGTCCACAGACACGCAGACAATAATATTGCTAATGCAAAGCCCACAAAACCTGTTTAATGTAATTTATTTTATTTTTTTTAAATTCAAACTATATTGTATGATGTCATCTCTACAAGTGATGAGGACTGTTTTAATTGTGTCACTGAATGCCACAAAAGAACAAGTCTACTGTGTAAATTGTATGGAACGCCATATGGGTGGTACAGTTTAGAACAAGCATTACTTCAACAGGAGGACGTTTGTGCATTTTTTGGGAAATAATAATAATAACGTAATAAAAATAAGAAAGGGAAAATCATAGTAAAATAACATGGAAGCTGTTCAGTGATGGTTTTTTTTATAGTTTTTGAAGTTGAGGTATGTTATTTATCATCCAATACTTGCTAGTAGCGCAGACCCACAGATGATTTTGACCTTTTCATTTGAATTGTTAAAAACAAGTAAAAAAGAAAAAAAAAACATATAAAATGAAAGTTCATATGAGAAAGTTTTCATGAAAGTTCATGATTTTCTTTTTTTTTTGCTTTATTCAATCTTCTGAATTGTAGTTAAACATGAAATATATTTTCTGATTATAGTCTTCCTCTGCTCCGTTTTCCTTTCCACTTCAGGTTTTAGCCGAGCAACAGATATGCGTCCGAGCTCTTTACGACTACCAGGCAGGTAAGCTGCCTTTCAGAGGATAATCGGCATGCATGGGAACATAAAGTGCCTCCATTCACAATAATTACACTGTGATTATCGGATCTTCACTGTGTTATTTTGTTGTTCTTCACAGAGGACGAATCTGAGATCTCCTTTGAACCGGGTGACATCATCACGGACGTGGAGACGGTGGACAAAGCCTGGTGGAGGGGATGGAGCAAAGACGGACGTCAGGGCTTATTTCCTGCCAATTATGTGGAGACCATATAGTCAGGCAGACACACGCTAGGACAAAGATACAGACACACATAGACACACACTCAGGGACGCCATCTTCCCTCACGTTAATGCGTGTTTTTTTTAACTTAATCCTCCCACTGAAACTTTGTACTCTCTATTTTGTTGGAAGAATAAAGAAACACGAGGATCCCTGTTTTGTAGGGAGCAAAAAAGAAAAGTGTAACTCACGATTTTGATGTTTTTGAGGAAAACAAAAATTCTCACAAGTGTGCAGAAATTACCCAGCCTCATTTTCTCGGATAAAATAGAGAAGACCTTCTCTTACACCAAAATAACTTATTTCCTTTTGAGATGCAGTAGAAATGTTGGTGGGAGAGATCAGATCACAATGACAAATGATCACAAACTTTTTTTTTTTTGTCAAAGAAACACAAACAGATTTTTATAGTGTATAGTCTCCTTTTTGATCCACGCATATAACAAGCATTTCACTCTGCTCGCCATTTGTATACATGTATCAGACATCGTCTTATAATCATCCTCCTGTATTCCCTGAGTTATTTTGTAGCATGGCGTTTGTTTCTGAAAGTCTCAGCGCACAGTTAAATTACCCAAACCAGAACTGAGGTATAGCAAACGATAAAAAAATAATAACTATATTTTAAATTGGGCTATATTTTGTTCATATGGTGATCTCCTCCCATGCTTTTTGTGATTATAGCTTGTCTTTTATTTGCCTAGATATTAACAAATTATTGCGTTATACCAACACAAAGATGATCTGAAACATCTTCCAGGTTTAATCCTCTTTAATATCATTATACTCTACACTGTATATAATAATGTAAAAAAAGTCCTTTTTCTATCCTTGTTTATATGTTTGTATGTTGTATGCTTGTTTAATGCTCTTTTATTTTGTATTTACTCCAAACTTACATAGCATCTACAAACAAAACTATCTTTAAAAGTTTGTCTCCTGCTTATTTCTTCACTTTTACTGTTTCAAACAATCAAAATACAGTGGTTACTCTCTTTATTGTTAACTGTCTCTTTCTTTAAATAATATTAATATGCAGCATTGATAATATTTTACAGCTAAAGCCTTTTTTAAGTATCGGGAAAATGTAGTTATTCTTTTTCAGAATTCAAGCACTTTTCTTAAAAAAGGATTTTAAAAAATGCCTCGACATTGTATAAACACAACAATAACACACAGTTTACTGGCCATCATACGGTATACTTGCAGCCAAAACAACTTGACACCAACATCAGTCTTGCAAAAATCATATTCATTCTCATGTAAGAACACATTAATATCTAAATAGCAAATTGTAACAGCAGAACTTCATGAAAATTGCAATTTTTTTAAAAAGTTTTTATTTCTTTAAGCATTTAGTGTTGGGGATATTTTAATATGCAAGTATTTCCATCACACATACTGTGCCCTGATTATTAAAGAACAACAACAAAAAATGGTTGTAGCAGTGCTATATTTGCACCTATAGGTGGAGACATTGCCTTTTCCAATTTGTCAGTGACAGCGTTTTTGAAAGAGAGCTCAGTGAAATGAACAGATTCCTCAGGACAAAAGGCTAAATATTTTGACAGGCAGAGAGGGGGCTCATTGTTACACACAGTTTAGAAGTGGGATATCCTGATGTTACCAAAGCTAAAAATTGCTAATGCTTCTACACCTTAAACAGGATTTTCCCCTAGGGTAATAATGATTGATTGAATTTGACATTAATATTTTTTAACCATACACCTTTAATATTTATGGGGGGCTAGGTTACGGTCTTGTAGTGCCAGTTCAATAACAGCGTTTGGCAGATGTGCCTCTGTTCTGAAATAGAGAGGTAATGTTTGACATGGGTCTCATCCTGCTTGAACTGATGCCTGTTGACAGACTGACTAAATCTATCCAGGAGACTATTCTGCTGAAGTTATCCCAGAAGGCTAATCATCAGTGATATGTGTGAAAGGGTGATGAGCCTCTTATGAAATACTAATTGGTTTACAAGGACAAAACCATGAAAACCTGAAATGAGCAAAACCGTGAGACAGAAAAAAAAGTAAAAGTTTTAAAGCTGCAGTAAAATGAGTAAAAATGGATACATAGTGTAATGCCAATGTATATAATTTTACAGTCATATGCATGAGAGAGATAAACAGGCACAGAGTGGGAGATAAACTCAGAGCGAGAGGGCATCTGTGCGCAGAGAATGTAAGAGCAAATCAATTGAGACAGTTGCGCCCCCAATTCTCTCGTGTTGCCAGATCCCTGTTCTCATGGTCATCCCCACAACTCAAGATATCCCTTGTCTCTTAAGATTAAGGAGATTGATAGGGAGACACCGGCTAATGTGCCAGTCAAACTTTCCCTTCCCCTTTGTCTTTAGGCTGTTCCTTCCTTCTGTGACCCTCATCACTAACAAAACCCCTTTGAGTAAGGTGCTAAAGCACCCCCCTCCAATCCCCACCACCCCTACATTCCCTTTCCTTTATCTGTTATTTAACTGACAGACCCTATCTGACCGGTCGAGGACTGACGAGTGTGGGACGGCTGAGGTGAAATGGCGGTAGGGAAGTGCCACTCACTGTAGCGTTATCAGCACATTGCCAACGACAGAAACCTAATCTGACCTGGCTGCTGATGGCTCGTGGCCTGTTGGTTGTGTTTCTGTTCCGAAGCTGATTCTGGCGACCCCTGAGTTACTTGTAAGGGGAGGATAGCGAGCACACGCGCACAGCGATGGAGGCGCATAAGCGTGGGTACGCATACGTTTACAAAAAATGTGCGCGTTCACTGCTTTTAGTCCAGATTTCGGAGGCGAGCCCGTAGCCCTCACCACTGTTATCTTCAACTTTTTGTAATTAATTATGTTTGAAAGTGGTGTCAGTTAACATGAGACAAAAAAACCCTCCATCCTACCTTCTTCATCCTAACTGTAAACACCTGGGTGACTTTCTTTTTCTTTTTGGCTGAGTTTTCTGCAGTAGGAAGCGTAAAGGATGGGGTCACCCCCTCTCTCCTCGAGGCTTCAAGTTACCTTAACAGTCTTTGGGTAAGAAAACTGCATGTTCAGATCTTCCCTTCTCCAAAGTGCTGTGAAGCAAACAGTCCCTATTGTCCTCTGCTTTGGTAAAGGTTTTAGCGGAGCTCAGGCATGCAGTTTTATTCTTAAAATACTTAAGAAGCTCCTGGATTTCCTCGTCCCTTGCTGAAATAAAGATCAGTATTTGTAGGTGCAAGCATGCATGAGCCCTCACTGAGAAAATGGGTTTCACTTTCTTTGTGGTTCTTTGTTCTTTAGGTCAAACAATCAGTGTAAGCAACATTTTATATGAGTGGATCAAACATTACACATTGGGAATAGATAGCTAGCATGGTGGTGTATCAAAAAAAGAGAAGAAGACGTGAATCCAACTGATGCAGTTTGCTTTTGAGACAGTTTCAAGGCTACAGCAGTTATCTAGGAAGAATTTCTCCAAACTGTTATCCAACATAAATCAGCTTTAGCTTGGTGATAATTCCATCTGGCTTAAGTCTTGATTAAACCTTTGCTTTTAAACTCGTCTCTTGTTCTTGACATTGTCATTTTCTGTTTTCCCTTTAAAGATAATCTTCAAAACCGCTGAAGTAGATAACGCCTCGGAAGCTAATGATGGCTCCAGCCAAGATTTTACTGTCAGCATAGAAACCGGCCCATTAACTTCTGAAGCCCTCTTTGGCAAAGCTCCGTATCCCTTCCATTGCCATCAAAAGCTATTTTCCTCGGCCAGTCCCACACAACCCTAACAATGAACAGAGGATTAGAACATCTCTCAGTCTTGAAGCAAAAAAATTGCAGAAATGGATTTAAAGAAAAACAAAATCTCTTTTTAACAATCATTGGTGAAAACTAGTTGGCAGCATTTCCACATCAGGATTTTTCCTGACGTGATTCCCGAGAGGCGGTTTTTGCTTTTACGATACAATTCCTGCGCTTGCAATCAGCCAACATGTGGCATTGTGATCCAATCACAGAGATTTTTCCCCCCTCTTCAGTTTATAAATGGTTAAATCTCTCAGTCTATTGTGAAGGAATCTTCAAAGTGGATGGAAACCACAGGGGAACATTGGTAGTTGTTAATTAATGCAACAGAATCTACAAATGCTTTATTTTACTGATTCAAAAGAGGAAAAACATGCTTTGAATCTAGCAACAGGCACGTCTAAATCTCTTACCTCATCTTCAAGCTGTTACCCTGAACAATGAGAAGCTGTTGTTTCTCTGAAAACCATAAGTATTTTTTTAATAACTGTGCTTTGGTTCCAGAAGAAATCTTTCTTTCTCTGGTCTAGATTTATTGGGTCTTTATTCTTCCTGATCATTTATGTTTCCATTCAATAAACTGACATAAAATGTGTTTTTCTAAAATGATCTTTTGTGGTCTTTATGGCTATCACTGTTTTTAAAGGGAAAGGCGAAACACTACACATGAAAGGCAACTAAAGCAAAACTGGCAAAGTTAAGTGATAACTTCAGATTTTCTAAATCGCTTTAAATCCATGGAATGAGTGGTTTAAGGATAATTTGTGATTGTGCACACAGTCATATCCAGAGTAGTGTTGGCAGTTGGTTGAAGAATAAAGAATTGTTATCAATAAGAATTATGACCTTAAACTGGGGACTAAATTGTAATCGGTAGACATAAAAGTGCGGGCAAGATCCTGGAGGTCAATGACGGGGTGAGCTGTCTCTTACCCTAAAGACTAACAGGGGTGAAAATCCCTGTCCCTTTGGTGGCTGACACGCGCACACACATATCCACTCTGGGTTTCAGACACATTGCCTTTGGCACCACAATCGCTGCCAGATGCTGTGACTTTCTTTCAGACAATTCATTTCACAAGTATCTCTGAAAGAGCAATGCCGATGGTAGGTTTTGAAAGAGACAAATGTACATACACGCGCGCGTGTGTGTGTGTTTTAACAAGTGATGGAGTTATGCCGGGGGCAGTGAGAGAAAAGGACACATGAGATCAGATAGAGACTAATTCACAACCTGGCCTAAGGACACCAGGCAGGATAATGTGAGACATCTTTTCTCACACCATTTAGGCTAGTCCCAAAGGGACGCAGTGTTTATTTCCTGGCTGAACTGCATGATTCAACCAAGAAAAGTACCAGTGACAAAGGACTACAAAAACATAATGTTTGATTAACTTTTAAACAATATTAATCCATCCACTTCTAATTATTTCACTCTGCATAATGTCTATACAACGTATATAGAACACTTTGCTGTTCCACTGACTGTGATGTTAACCGTGCAGATTTATAGTGGAAGAGACATCCAGTGCCAGCCCTTGGCAGCCCAGGCACGGTGCCCGCCCCAAGGGAGGTAGATGATGGAGAGCAAACAGCTAATAATTAATACCATGATTACACAGGCTGCAACAACACTGGGAGACAAACCTTCACACACCCGGGCAGGGTCCTGACGAAGACTGATAGCACCGGAGCATGCAAGTACATGCACAGATGCACAAATAGACATGCACTGCGTCTGTCACGTGCATACTAACTCCAACCAGAACTCACACAATCATTGCCATAACATCTAACATCTCTTTGTTCACAGACAGATCAATTAAGGCCACACTAAAGGATCGCCAAGATAAAAAAAAACAGCATTCTCATCACGCTGTTTTGATTTTACTAGACCTCTGCAACATGGAAATGAAAGCCCGTCTCCTATTCTATTCTATTACGCATTCCTCAGATGAACCACTGCTGTTTGCTCCTCACTGTAAACACCAGCCACGTTATATTAATTCGGCTCCTCCTGCAAGTCTTTTAAAGTAAATAAATCCAACTTGCTAACCAACCACAAAAAGCCTACCTGTCAAATGTAGAGGTGATACTGTTATTCCAAGGCTAAAATGACTAAAAAAATGTGTTTAGGCTGTAGCAAAAATGCCTAGACCCCCCATGCAAGTGTGGATGAAACATCCCATCCATATAGCCATTACTTTAGCCACACAGAAGGATAACAACATAAAAACGTCACAGTCACCCTCATTAGCAGCTGGGATGGGGTTCTTTTCATTTGTATGTGCATGCATGAGGTCCGTGATGGCTTCCATATGGAACCCCCTTCATTTTTTAATATAACCAGCATCACGTTACTTTGGGAATGAAGTGATTCCAATTTCTCCCAAACCACAAGCATTTTTCTAAATGTGCTCGGCATGTCCAGGATTTCCTACCATTTGAAAGGATGCAGAGGTGGGTACGGCGTGTGTTTTCACTATGGTGTGGCTTGACTATCTCCCTCATATATGAGTGTGTCAAATCCCGGGAAGGCTGGAAATGTGGTGTGAAAAATGTGTGCAGTAATGTGTATGTGAAAATGTGTGTGTGTGTGTGTGTGTGTGTGTGTGTGTGTGTGTGTGTGTGTGTGTGTGTGTATATATATAGAGAGAGATGCCAACCATGAAGGGGCCATGCAAGGCCCGGGGCCCACGTCCTCTGGCCACCACTTCCTACTGCTTCGTGCCACATTGACTTGGTTTCCATTACCACAGTGGAAGGAACAATAAAGGGCTGATGTGGATGTGTGGTCTACCGACACAGCAGAGACCTGGACGGCCTAGGACAGACTGGACTGAGCTAGTGAAACCATGTGTGTGTGTGTGTGTGTGTGTGTGTGCGCTTGTCAAATATTAACAACTCAGTCTGCTCACTCTGCATATTTATTGAGCTACTTTTCTCATCAAATATGTGTTTTCACTGATTTCATTTCTTTTTAATACTGCAACTTAAATTATTGTTACATAACTGTGCCTTGTCCAAAACAGTGCTCGTTTGACATTTCTTTGTTACTGGAAAGTGTGCCCTCCCTCTGCCTGACCCCAGAGAAGAAAAAGAACTTAAATCTTCAGCATAGATGAAAGAATTAAACTAGATAAAAAAAAACCCAGAGCTGGCTGTGATATTACTGACAAAAATAAGCTTATGTTGCAGAAAAGAGTTTCTCATCTCTTTGTTTTTTTTTGGTTTTTTGTTGTTTTTTTCTGTTTGAGGAGATGATGACACATTTGATCCTGTCTCACGGCGTCACATGTCAGACTCCTCATGCCCTGTCACTCTGACAGCTCACAACCCGCGAGGCAAAGGATCATGGGTGCTGTGTCAGGCACAGCGGGGAGGTCGGAGGAAGGCAAGCTAAATGCACGATGTGCGTTTCCGCATGTCACTGCGCGCGTCCGTGCCTGTGTGTGATTTTATGTGTGACTCGGGGTTGTGTGTGCATGTGTGTCAGTCTGAAGGGATGGATGCATGCCAAAGGCGAGAGCAACACCATGTCAGACTGCTAGTAGACGATCCCCGTTTCAGATACACTAATACAAACAGGCAGCTCAGCCATGAAACCATTTCCTCCCGTGACTCCTCTACTCCCTTCCTCTCTGCTCTATGTGCGTCAGCAAGGTATGGCAAGGTGCATTAGTCATATGTTAGTCTTGAGCTTAGACACACACACTGTGGAATCAGGGTGCGAGGGACAGTTAATATCAAAACCGTCATCGAAAATCGATTTAATGAATCGTGACAGTACATGAAGCTTACATTAATGTCTGCATAACGTTTGGTGACCCATGCCAATTAATATGTTGCATAACCAAATAACAATATCTTGCCAGTCAAAAATGACTGTGACACATTTGCTCTCATAAAATTAGTCATCATGGGTGAATTTCAGACTTTTAAGTGTGATTAATAATAATAGATGTGAGTTTTGGTGGGGCTTATTAGCTCTCTCTCTCTCACACTCTGTAGCTGAAGGGAATTGAAGAATTATCAGTGATGTGAGAGTGGGTCAGTGGATGACCTATCAAAGTTAACGTCCATGACTCTTCAAAGCTGACAGGTTGAATGTGTAAGCCTTGGTCTTCTTGGATGCAATATATCCCAAAAAATTAATCTGACGAATGCATGTATTTAACAACTTCCTGCAACACACAGACAGTGAAATGTACATATGTGGCTATTAAATATGTCCATATTTTATATTCTTTCAAAAAACCACTTTCCTAGTTACATTCCTTTGTAAAGCTCCACAACCTGCTGATACACCTTACTGCAACTCTGTCATACAGATACTGCTTTCTTATAATATTTTTCTTTTCTTTGGTTAGTTCTGTAAGATGACAGTTTTACTGTGGCTATTTTGAGGGTATTTGAGTTACCTTACATGTGCTTTGACACTTTCATTTTTAGTTTGACTCAACTCCGGATTACGTCACGAAATGACCTGTGGACCTTATTCACAGTTGACCTCACTTGGGTATTGCATCGAAAATAAGCATATACATTCTCGCTACTGAAAATCTTAAAATTGGTTTAGGCAAGAGTGCTGCTTGTAAGTAGGACATTTAAGCTCTCGTGTAGAGCCCTGCTGGGCAATGTCTGGGCCAGAACTTATTATATGTGATTTTATAAGGAATACAGCAATTATTTTGCAGTATAATCCATTATAATTATAATTTCTTTTTCTTCTTTGGGTGAACGAAAACATGCTCGAAAAACGATATTTGAATTTGCTTTGTAGGTGATGTCTTCCTATGACAAAAACTAAAGTAATTTTTCTCTGCGATTCTGGAGATTTTGGAAGTGAACGTAAATTCTCAATGAAAGCGCGCTTGCATGAATGGGGCAAACATTATCGTCATGGCAACGATAGTATTAAATAAATAAATGACCAGGCCTACAGTGTAATTGCCCATTAGAGGCTGGAATATTGCACGGTTAGGAGATCTCTCCAACAAAGACCATTCTGTAGTTTAAACCAGAGAGCAATCATAGTACATATGAAGCTAGCATGGAAATTGTGATGGCCTCATACAAAGATATGAATAGTAGGCCCATAATAGTTGTGGTTTTGCCTGAATGATTGCTTTTGAATGAACAGTTGGTTATAGCATTGGCTTGAAATAGTTCTAGCTGTCTGCCACTGTCAAGCAAAAAGAGTACTGCATACTTTCAGTGTTTTGGTCAAGATGTGATGTTTTTTACAGGTGTATGAATCTTGGAGTAATTGGTAATGGGCAGCAGCAACTGGGGCCTCTGTGTGCCACCTGGAGAATAACATCAACCCTGCCAACCACCACCCATTTACACCCCTTAGCACACACACAGTCTCTCTCTCTCTCTCTCTCTCTCTCTTTCTCTCTCTCTCACACACACACACACACACACACACACACACACACACACACACACACACACACACACACACACACACACACACACAACACACACACACGGTGTGTAGACACTGTAGTCACTGAAAGGATGTTCCTTGGAAGCAGAAAGAGCGAAAACTGGCTCTAAATGTAGATGTATAAATAGTCCCCACACTGCACAACATGTTCTGTTTTGATGTAATTATGGTGCAGGAAGAGTCTGGTTTAGCAGAGAGCGCTCTTGGGCAACCGTTGTGGGGTCTTTAACAAGGCATTTGGTGAGAAAAACGGTTGCACCTGGCTGAGCTCAGTGTGTTTTCAGAGTATGAAGGAAAAGAAAGGAAAAGACAGAGGTGTAAGCAGGTAGAGAAACTGAAACGCAAAATATGAAGAGGCAAACACACAAACACACGCGCACACACTTACACACATTCACACGGTTACAGGAACACCTGGACTTGATGAGAGCCAGATGTTCAGGACAGTTAAGCCTTCTGTAAAATGGAAAACAAAGCAGATTGAAAGATAACAGAAGCTGGGGCCTGTATCTGCACGGTCATTGAAACACATCATTTAGAACACATGCCGGCATATTGGATTGATTTAATTTGCACACATACCTTGAGAATGATAAGCTTGTTAACGAAACTTTGTGCAGGTATCCATAATGACTGAGTGCAAACTCTATATTTTTTACTAATGGGACTGGGAGTGTTGCACTGTCCCACAGAGTGAGGCAGGAGTAAAAGTAGAAATATATGTGCTGAACACAAGGGGGAGCACTTATTCTTTCCCCATCTTTTCCAGGCCACACAGCCTGCCCTCACTTCAGTACAAGCAATCTTTTCCAGTCCATTGTTCCCTGCTATAAATCAGGAACTACTGAGTGTTTGTGTGTGTGTGTGTGTGTGTGTGTGTGTGTGTGTGTGTGTGTGTGTGTGTGTGTGTGTGTGTGTGTGTGTGTGAAAAGACCAGTCAGTCTAATCAACCAAATCACACCCACCCACACATGCCATATAAATATGGAATATTTACAAAAAGCAGCATTGCTCCTTAAAAAACTTAAACTTTTCCGAAATGTTAGTGCCCAACCTAAATAAATAAAAAAAATTTTTTTTTAAATCGTCAGGCGCAGGCAAAACACTGACATTAAATCTGTAACCTTTTCAGGACATGCGAGGAACTGTAGTAATTTCAAAACACAATGGAGCTCAACACACTCCCTCTTAACACTTGTACAGGCCCGTGGCATTGAGTGATTTGAATTCTTACTCTGGTGAGTTTCCCCCCTCCGTGAATTAATTAGTCTTTGCCAAAGCGGGCCACATTTGTCATTTGAATTTATGCTAATGAGCGCCGAGGTCTCGTGGAAGAGCTGATAGGCCGGAGCAGCTGCTCTGTCCTTGCGGGGCCTAACTGTCTCCCCCTTTTTAACTGCTCCATCTCTCTGTCTACTCCTCTGTCTGGCTCCTCATCTCATTTCTCTCTTTCAGGTTTTGTCTGCTTCTCTACCCCCCACACCTTCCTCTGCCCTGTTCTCACTCTCCTTTTTACTCCTTCCCTCTCTTGCGCTCTCTCTCTCTTTCTCTGTCTCTCTCCCCTCCTTGTCTCTCCTCCTGCAGCCTTATCATCCCACCTTCTCCTTTTCTCCAGCCTCCTTCAGGTGCTGGGCTCCATGAACTGTCATTGGTGAAGAGACTGCCCATGTCCCTGGCTGATAAGCCAGCTAATTATCCAACACTTCACACAGGGAATCAGCAAACAGACAGCTACACACAGGCTGCAAACACTGTATGCACACACCAATAGGACATAAAAAAAAGTTATAGATAGATAGATAGATAGATAGATAGTTAGAGAGAGAGAAAGAGAGAGAGAGAAATAAGTAAATAAATAATATAAGGGGAAGGTAGAGTTTGAACCACAATATTTTGGTCATAAAATAGCCCCTCCTTTCCAGTCCTGTATTAGGCTGTTATGAGTGAAAGCTGGTTGAAAAGTCAGTGGCGTATCTTGGCAGCAATTTTTGGAGCTGAGCACTCCAATCCAGCCTTCCAGGCTCCCAAGTTGATGGAGCAGAAATAAGCACTTTGGTGCTCTTTCTGCAATGTTCAAAATGCAGCACTGGTGCAGGGAGAGGTCCATATTCTGTAATGTTCCATTTTGAAGTTTGCTTCAAGTCGTGTCAAAGGGCTTAAGATAGTGTGCGAGGACAATCCAGCCAGACAATCACATGTTTTCCTTTTTTCAGCCGGTAATATTTTGATTTGTGATCTCCTGTGGCTGGTAGTGGGGAGGTGGGTGTGGGGGGCAGCCTATAGAACGCAACAAAGAACAGGAACAGCACTTTGATAAATTCTTCATTTAGTGTGATCAAAGAATTTACCTTTGGCAGTTTTTTCCCCCTGTGTAATAATGACAACCTTTTTTTTCTGCTGGAGATTTTCCTATAAAAATAGAGCGACCAGCAGTGGATAATGAAAAGTTTAAGAAATCTTAACTATTTGATAGGATACGTTTTTACTTCAAGTCAAGTCAGCTATCATGTGGACTAAATTTTATTTACTGTAGAGCTTCTAATAGGCTTAGCATGGAAATGTTGAGCAGATACCATATTTATACTTTTTAGACTTAATCAAATTACATTGGGAACTTTATATGTTTATCACATCGTTCCCAACACCCTAGAGTGTCTTCAGTAATTTGGCTCAGATACATTCCACCTACTCAAAGAGGAGAGTGAGGACTAATGTCATTTCGAGGGGATTATTGTGATCTTTCAACACATCTTTGGGGAGTTAAGCATGTTGTTAAAGAGAGGAAGGGAAAAGCAAGGAAAGTGATAAAAACCCCATCACAGAGCCTCTGTTTTAACTTCCACATTTTCTCCCCTCTCTCTCCTCCGTTCTCTGCCGTCTTCTTCCTCACAGCACCAAAAGCCATATTATGTGCTTGTCAAGATGGATAAACCCCTCAGCCAAATGTTCAGATGAAAACAAATAAGTAGGAGACGTTCATGTAATCGCTTCTGCCAGAGAAAGGCTGTAAGAAGAACATAAACACTTTCTGGAAATGTGCCTCGCAAATACTAATTCCCTCACGCTTTTGTTTGAGTCTTATTCAACTTCAGGACCATTTCATACTGTGCCATGATGAGATGTCACCATTGGAGACACGGTTAAAACTACTTTGCAACACGGTTAGCACCACTAAACAAAAATATGAGATCATATTACCTTGCCGCTTGTAAAACTGTCATGATTATATTCTGGGGAATTAAGGAAAGAATTCTTTAATTATCTTGGCTACAATTACGAATGGAGGCATGCACAAAAAAGGGGGTGGGTTGGGGGCAGGAGGGTGTATATAGACTACTTTTAAACGATCTACTTCAGATTGCCTTATTATCAGGCCATGGATGCTCTTTGTTTGTAGTGGTGTGTTTTTCTATGAAATGGCTGGGCTCATTTCACACGAGAAAAGTCCCCCAACTGTCACTACACTCCCACAATCTTTCCAGCCAACCCCACCCCCCCCATCAGTAAAGTTCCCATGGTGGTCTTTGGACAGCTCACAGACTTCTGTGCCAAATGCCTCAGTCAGATAAGGAGTTTGCTTAGGTTGTTTCACCACAGTGTGCCTTCAAATTCAGTGTAAGTATCACAGACAATGGGAATTACCGTAAAATACTGTCCAGGATCAAATGAATTCACTCTGTTAAAAAATATATGTATATATACATCACATCTTCATGACCAGGCAGTGCCACATGGACAAACCTTTCTCTTTTGGCCTTTTTACCCCAGGTCTGATGCAAAGAATACCTTCTGCTGCTGTAAATGCAACACAGAAATAGCAAAGAAAGAACGTAAGAGAGTGAGGGAGAGGCAGAAACAGTTATCTGGTGAGATGAGAAAAATACACAGCGAACCAAAGGATCCTGAAAAGTTTCAGAGAAAAAGCTCTCCGCTTGTTAAATATTAAGGTGAGAGGACATGCAATATTCCTAACAACTCCCTAGAGTTTCTTAAACTCACTTAGTGCGCTTGCAGTACATAGAATCCATTTCTCCTCCGAGTCCTCTGGAATCTAAAAGCTCTGTGTCTTTGCCTCACTTCAGCGCTCACAATTAAAGCTTAAAGCTTTGTTTGTTTCAGCTTAATGTCACAAATCAAGTAAACCGCACATGATGTTCGCAGTAAGTCTACAGTCGTTTTCTGTTTAGTGAGTACTGTTCAGCAGTTTGAGAAGAGATTCCTCCGAAGCAGTCAGACATCTAAAAAGAAATAACACCACATTATGTGGCTGGAACTTCGAGGACAACTGTAACTGCGGGTAGATCCCAAAAAATAACGCTCACAGTCTGTTAAAAAAGGAGCACTGAGAGCTCTGTGCTAGCCCCATTTCAAAGTGCTGTAATACACACACACAGCACAAATAGCAACTAGATGAAGGGCTGTGGCCATGACCTATGTGTCTAGGGAGCTCATTTTCATAGTAACTAAACACCAATGTAATGTCTTCCCTGGAGTGAATAAATCCAGAGTACCAGCCATCTAATAAAAGGGATAAGGATAGGCAAATATGCAGGACAGGAAATAATATTAGGTTTGTAAAATGAAAAAAAAAAACCTCCAAAAAAAAAACAACCCCCCTCCACACACACATACACACAGAGACCTGTACTCCTGACCTCTTTAATTCACTCTGAACTCAATTTCATCCGCCTTTAATAAATGTATCAAGGATGTTCTGGGAGATGCATTTGTTGAAATATAAACGACAGTGTGCTTTGTGAATCAGTCTTTTTTTATAGAGCTGATAAAAGCTTCTCTTTGAGCATTAATCTGTTAGTGCACTGGACTGCTTCTAATAAATGAAACTGCATTTAACCTCCTGAGCCACCGATCTTCTGACATCAAATGAAATACCATTTCCAACAAAATGTCATTATCATGGATTGAAAACATATTGCAATATGAACATTTACTATGATTCATTTCAGTTCAATTACCCCTCAATAGGACAGCCAGAAGAATTGAGCCGTAGACGCCCATGTAAGCCTGGTTTTAGGCCTGTGGTGTGTTAACTGATAAGCAGGCAGAGCATGTCCAGCCTGTGGGCCAGCTGGCAGGGCTCTAGTGTTTGTGTTGTGCTAGTTGGGATGTCAGGGCTATTGTGGGATGAAGCGGGCTGAAGAGGCTACAGGAGCACCAGGCCTCCCCCAGATTTGGCTGCTCTGACTAAATGGACCAGATCAATCACATTGGACGGCCTTGTGACAGTGAGTTAAGGTTCTATGGCACGGCGCAGCGTTTTTGGACACAACAGCCCTCGGCAAGGCTAGCTGGCTGGCTGGCAAACACACGCAAGCGTTCCTCTCACTTTCCTTGGGCTCACCAAGCAGATGGCGGTGGCAAGGACGGAGGCGGCTAGCCTGCCGTCAATCCCAAGCCCCCATTCATCCAGAGACAAGTGATGAGATCAGGGTGTGGTAGATGTGGAGAAGGATAAAGTGCTTGGTGTAGATAGAGGATGGACTTGTGTTAGCCAGGTCCGCGCTGAATCACACACAGCTGGGCAGGGCCGGCCTGGCCTAAGGCTGAATGTATGAGGCATGGCGCAGGATAGTGGTTTGGGGATACAGTGGCAATGGAAGTCCCAGACAGCGGTGCAGTATGGTAACATGTCTGAGCTCTGCCTGGCATCACATCTGTCAGAATGTGCGTGTGTGTGTGTGGGAGGGTGTTTGTGTGGCCTTGCATATGTGTGTGTGTCCCGTGAGTTTATGCCAACCCTGTGTTTGGTGGCATCCAGAGATGGAGCAGGGCTAGCCTCATGCTGAGGCACACAAGAGGCCGAGTTGGAGGAAAATATGACCTACATTGCCATAAGGGAGAAGAGAATTCTTAGCTTTCACAATGCACACAGAAGCACCCTGCATACTGATGTGTACAGTATACAAATGCACAACATGTTCAGTTTTTGCTCAGATATTATCTCATAAATACCTCGCTTATTTATTTTAACATATACTTGACTAACATATAGTTGAGCCCTATAGAATTTTTTTTTTCTGCAGAGTTGTTGCTTTAACCTGTTTGATAAGTACTATCAACTTGTTGGATTGGTAATCCATTATAATGACCTGATATCTTACATATTGCCCACAATACAGTCTAAAAGAATATAGGTATACCAAATGGTGTCCTCTAGCACGTAGGCTAGCAAAACCTTTAATCCATACAGTTTTAGGGCGTGTATGAAATGCCACAAGTATCTCATTCTTAATCTGCATTTGATCTGATTCTTTATTGTGTTTCAGAAACAGAGGGGAGGGGTACTGGCATGTCACACCGCTTTGTTTACTTGCTGACAATGAATCCTCCCACCTGCCTCTATGCAACTGAGTGTGAATGTTTTTTTGTTGTTGTTTTTTACTTCAGAAACCAAGTTTCTCCCACATTTGTGGTTTCTGTGCTAAAAAGAATGCTGTGTTGATTGGATTTTCTATAATAATGTTGTCAGAATTGATTTTTAATTACGATTCAATCCATGTGTATCAGGAGAATCCTGCTATTGAATATCTGTAATTCCTTTCAGTGTGTAGTGCATCTCTTTTAAACCATTACACAGACTGAAATGAATGCCATTGCCAAATGATTTTAAGCCATGAATAGTAGTAATGGCACTGAATCCTGGTAGTAGTATTGGTTTGTAACATAAAAATGTCAATCTGTTTCTATTTTGAAGAAGACGTAGCCTGAAAAAAGGCAAAGAAAAAGAAATAACATAATTGCGCTTACATAGTTTGTTCCCTTATTGTAGCTGCAATATACATTCATGCTTTTAGATCTAATCCCTGCTGTTTTTGCAGTTTCCTTACCGTAATTTAAAATTAAGCTGAGATTTTACAGAGAAGTATTCCAACTCATCTCCTTCAATAACTTTGGATGATTCCCAGTACAAACCAAAGGACTCTATGACTTATTACAAATATTTATCAGAGCATTCACCGCTGCCAGCGTCTCGCCATGCTCTGGACACTGTAACTAATTGGAGATCCTTTTTTGTTATCACTCCTCTCTTGGTGGTTGAAATGTAAACAGGGTGTTATGAAAGTGCCCTTATGGCGTGGGGGAAGCGAGCGAGGCCACTGTGGCACTTACACGCCATGCCTTATAAATAAGTAATGGTACTGGACGTGTAGTGGTTAGTCATAGAGGAGGAAGGTCCGCGCATCAGCCCCACCTCTGTTTGCGTTGTACATATTTCATAAGATGCTGGGTTGGAGAGAAGTTGGAGGTTGTGGGGTATTTGGGAGGGTGGCTGAAATAAAAGGCAGCTCGCACAGACTACTCTCTGTTCACTGTCATGGGTCTGTTACTATTAATAATACCAAGTGTCCTCTCTCTCCACTGATACAAGTTTATGGTGTTTTTCTCCTCCCTGCCTTCCTGTATTTGACAACAAAATAGAGCCAGCTGCCGCTGTGCCCACAGAGACCTCAGGAGAACACAGTACAGGTTGCGCAGTGTTAGTTTTAACAATTAACACAAACTTTCCCTTACAGTGTCCAGATGACTGTTTCCTTCAGGGCTCTGATCAAAGTTGGCATGGAAAGACGCACACACACAGGCTTTTACATTAAACCACCATACATCTGTTCTGTGATGTCTGCTAAGTGTCACGTGCACTTAGGATGTCCAGTCAGTGTTTTTGTATTAACTAATTTTATTTGTCTTTTTCATTTGTGGTAACTGATCTTTGGTGGCAGTGGCCTGCATTGATTAACTGAAACTGTAGACGCTAATCTCTATTCAGTATCCCTTCATTGCCTAAGATGGGGTTGCAGAAGAACCAGCTTGTGGCAGTAACTAACGTTTCCCCACCAATCAATGACCTTTATGTCTTCGTGATCATGTAATGGAGGTCATGTTATCTAAATAGCTCAGGATCCATCTACTGTTTGCTTACTGCTCAAGCAACACCTTGAATTATTGATTGGAAGCATGGAAGAAGCCCTTCAGAACAATATTACCCAAGCAGTGCCTTACAGAACGTTACGGGCGCGGGCAAAACTCGAACTGCAACACTTAAGTGCCCTCGCTGTGAAAGCAGATTTTAAAAGCTTGTGCCATCAATTCACACAGCTCCAGATCTAATTAGTCACCTGTGGAATATTGATCGCCGTACGCAATTACAGGAAAATCAAATCTGAAAAAATACACCTTTTTATAAAACTATTAATTAATAAATAATAGAAAAATAAACAAAATGTCCAGTTTCATGTGTGAGATTTGGAAAAAGGAGCTCATGCTTAGGCTCTATACTTATAGCAGATACATATATTTCAGATTGTATCATCAAAACAGATATAAAAACTGAGCTATACAGGGGTACATATTAACAAATACTTGCTTCTTCATACTGCTTTTCAAAAGGGAAATGGTCAACATTTTCTTAATATGTTTCCATGTGAATATGGCTTTCAATGATTTTGTGTTTATGTTTTTTATTTGTATTAACATTAGTTTGCAATAAAGATTTGATTGATTGAACCATTGTGCTGCTTTAAAAAAAGACAAAAACATGCTCTTTTACAAGCTTGAATGATGTTGAAATAATATTTATTTTCATCAACCAGATAAAGGGAACATGAGCATCCAACATATTTGAAAAAAAGGGAAAAAAAACTAAATAAAACATGTGATGTGCTCATCTAGGCCGAATTTTTAAAACAACATGAAACATTTGATGTGTGAAAACCCATTTTTCTGATCTTTAGTGAGCATTAGTTGGTTGTAGAAAACAATGAAGAAAGAAAAGCACTAACAAAAAGACTAGGATTTTTAAAAATAATTTCTTTGCCTGGTCTGATGATCAACAGGAATTCTGAATGACAGTAACATGTTACCAGATCTTTGTGGTAAAGTGGCACTGAATACAATTATTATAATATCTGTAACTATACTGTTTTGGCTTAATTTTGACTCCACTTGACAACATTTCATGTCTCATATTAAAGCACAATCACATATTTTTAAAAAACACAAACTGGATCCAAAGGATTTCCAAAAATCAGTGTTGGGCAGGTCTTGGGAATGCTGGAGATGAGTGCACTTTAGGCATAGATGTAGTAAAGGTTAAACCTTTGAAAAGGTCTTTAACCTCCAGTGACCAAAGCAAATCTGGGCAGCAATTTTGCCAGAGTGAGTGAGCTCACCTAACTTTCTCAACTGTGTTATACAGTCAAATAAAAAAAAAAAAAAAAAAAAAAAAAATATATATATATATATATATATATATATATATATATATATATATATATATATATATATATATATATATATATATATATATATATATATACATATGTGTGTGTGTTTAAAAAAGCACACAATAAGTGAAGACTACCTAACCTGTTGCCAGGTTACTGCTAGCCTGCAATCTCTTCCTCTCAAGGTGGAACAAAGACAGAACAGATATGTAGCAGTCTCAGCAGCACACCTCTAAATATAAAGTCTTGAGGTCTTGTCTTTTTGCAGTGCTCTCCCTTCTCTTTGGAGAAGGTTAATGGGAAGTGATGGTCATGCGGTCTGTTGCTGCAGGCAAGTAAGCCTCGGGCCATCGCACTTTTGACTACCCTTTGTGTTTGTGTGTGTGTGTGTTCCTGGGTATGTGTAATTGACCAGTATATTGCCAATGTGGAATTTAAATCTCCTTTAGGGACAAAAGAGCTCACTAAAATGAGGAAAGCTGCAGTATATTTCACAAATTACAAAGTAGCTGCATAAACAAAGAGACCTCGCGAGTTCACGGGTCATGTAAGGACAGGCAATTTATTCACTAGCTGCTTCAGAAGCACGTGTTTGTGCAATATTTAACTACGGCCGAATACAAGTGTATCACAGCTATCATGTTAGGACATGATGTTACCAGAAGTGCTGGTAAAGTAAAGTTCTATGAAATTTAATGTATGCTGATACTGTGTGGAACCTAGTGTTGAGTTATATGGGTCAGACATCGTGCTCCTGGGGGCCAATTCCAGCCTGCAGCTGAGGGATTTGGCTGAGTCAGCATCTGTAGTTTACTCTCTGGGACCAGGATGCAGCACAGTGTTCCGCTGTGACTAGGCAACCAGCCTCAATGTTATGTGCACACATGCAACTGCTGTGCTTCTCTCTAATTTAAGTCCGGCTGTGTCCCACTTTTACCTCATGCAGTCAGGACATTGCAACTATATTTCATTGAGTAACTTGCACTAAGAAAACAAAACATCCTCCTCCCTTCTTCACTTGCTGCTGTTATAAGGCTACCCAGTATTCTTTTTTGTCTATTAATCCTGCTATTTGTGTTATTGGGATTTATATGAAGGTTTGAACGCTATTCTCACTGTCACACCTTACTGAGTTTGAACATCATCAAATGAGTAAAATCTATTTACATTTAAATATCAGGAGGTATTTAAATCATCTTTCAATTTTGTGTCCAACTTTAAACTCAGATTCAAAGAAATCCCTAAATATGTACAAATACTAATATGCAAATAGAACAGCTAAGCAGCTAAACAGCTAAACATTATACAGCGGATCAAATGAAGGTCATTGTCCTGTGGAAGCAAAGGCTTGAAAGGTGTTGACCAAGGATCACATATAGAGCTCAATTCTTAATGCTGCAGATGACAGGGGACTGAGTTGTTAGGGTGATGCAAATGGATATATTGTGTTCAGTAGTTTGCCGTGCCCACCATGTGATGAATAATAAAGTTTTATTCATTTTCTCCATCTCTCGTTCCATGCAATGAAACCTCAGACTGACTTCCCTTCATTTCTTCTTTATGATAGTATACGTGCAGGTGTCAGAGAAGTCCAAAATATGGGGACTGTTCAAAGCAGTGGTGATAGCTATTTCCTGGATATCAACAACATTGCTGTAAGGGCAGCCTGCATTTAAATCATCTTTTCTGTCAGTGCGCCCCAGGGTGGCTGTGGCTACAATGTAGCTTGCCATCACCAGTGTGTGAATGTGTGTGTGAATGGGTGGATGACTGGATATGTAAAGCGCTTTGGGGTCCTTAGGGACTAGTAAAGCGCTATATAAATACAGGCCATTTACCATTTACCATTATGAAGGCCTTCCATAAGGCAAGGTTAGAGGCTCAAGTCAAAAACCAAATTAAAACTGACTGAACAGACATACAGGCTCCCTGGAAACAGTGCATCATTATTCTAAACACAAATTAACAGCTTGACTGTATTAAAAATAAATATTGACGTAAGTGGTACAAAAATAACCTTGTAATGTGTTACTGGTCACAACAATGGTGGAATCTTCTCTGTATGCTTCTGATCAGATGGGGTCATAATATGGATATTATTTCCTTTAAAAGGTTACTGTGGATTCAAAGCCATTACTTAATTGCTCAGCTTGTGGCATTTGGAGTCACTGCTGGCTACCTCTATAATTACTCAATTCCAGCACTTCCAACCATTGCTCTTGTTCAGCTGTGATTTGAATAATTATACAATGAACCATTTCTGGACTCAGTGGAGTGCTTTGGATATTGTTAGGGGTCATTGTGATTATGAGGTAGTGAGTAATTGTGGGAGCTTTTGGAGTCAATTGGGGTTGATAGCAATGGCTGTCATTGGATATCTGTGTATATTGCTGAATCAACACATTGGTTATGAAATGTATGATAGAATTACTGGTTTATATTTCATGGCTACTCTTACACTTGTATACTTTTCTAATAAATCCACAAACAGCCTTTAAAACTCTAAACCTGAAAATGGATGATTATTTATTATTGAGTGCAAAGCAAATGAAAAACATGCTATATTATTAATATGTATACATTTATAGAATGATAATAATAATCTAAACAGCTTCAAAACTTAAAATATAGCCATAGCTGTATAGACGTATTTTTCAATTAAATCAATATGCGCAGTATTGTAAGTTTTATATTTTCCCTTTCAGTTGCAGGTTATCCAGTTAACCTATCAAAAAATACAAATACCCCTTCCACTTGGTGCTATTTGTCCAGCTGTGTCAATAAATGTGTGAAAAAGAATCTACTCTGTAATGTGTTTTACAGCATCCTGGACTGCAAGTTCTGTCTTGTTCTAGCTTAGCTATGGCCGAGCATTTCAAACAGGAGTGTGGTTGCCCCCCTCTGAGCCATCACAACAGCTTCACCATCAGCTGCAAAGCTAACAAAATGTGTGCTTAATATTTCTTGAGAGAGCCTTGATAGCGTGGGTTTCTAACTGTGGGATGTGAGACAGCATCCCCAGTGAATAGATGTATTTCAACAAGTTGAAATAAGAAGTTCCACAACTTTTGGCTTTTGTAGGAAATTCTGATGTAGATGATCAGGCGTATTGAGTGTGTTTGGAATTCATTAGGAATATTTCTGGGATTTTTTTTTTTGAGTCTCCAGTAAAATTTGACCCTCTTAATGCTTTTCATTTCTCTTTTATTTAGATAGCAGTAGTTTTGACACTGAAACTTGGGTGACTGATAGCTTAAAGAAAAGTTGGAAAGGAAGAGGATTGTATCTTACTCCCTGAATAGTGTCAAGGTTCAAGGTTCAAGGTTCTTTATTTGTCACATGCATAGTTATACAAGTATAACACACAGTGAAATGTAGCCTGACACGCTCCTCGACATGTGCAAAAATTGGGGGGGGGGGGGGGGGGGGGGGGTGTAGAGGAAGAACATTATATATATATATATACATACATATAGTATATACACTGGGTGAATGTGCAGTAGTAGCAGCAAGCAGGTGAATTCTGTACATTAATATGAATAGACATCTGACTATTTTACAGGATAGACAATATAAACATATTTAAAATTAAAGGAATTTGAAATGTACATTGTGCCTTGGTTTAGAGTGTCTGGAAGAGAGTCCTGTCTCAGTCAATTATAGATGATGTGAGAGGGCGGGTGTGTGTGTTTAGGGCACGGATGGCTTGGGGATAGAAGCTCCTCTTGAGTCTCTCTGTCCTTGCCCGGAAGATGCGGAACCTTCTACCAGATTGCAGAAGTTGGAACAGTTTGTTGCCTGGATGGGACGGGTCCTTCAGTATTTGCGCTGCTCTAGTCCGGCATCTCCTGGTGTAGGTGTCCTGAAGCGGGGGGAGAGCAATCCTGCAGCAGCGTTCTGCTGTACGGATCACTCTCTGGAGAGCTTTTTGGTCCTTCACACAGCTGTTCCCAAACCACGATGTCATGTTCTGTGTGAGGATGCTCTCCACAGCGCCTGTATAGAAAATCCTGAGGATCTTTGGAGAGACCCTGAACTTCCTCAGTTGTCGTAGGTGATACAGGCGCTGCCTAGCCTTTTTGGTCTGGACCTGAATGTGGGCAGCCCATGTCAGGTCTGAGGAGATGTGGACACCAAGATACTTGAAGGACTGCACCCTCTCCACTGGAGCTCCATTGATGATGATGGGCTTGTAGTCTCTGTGCTGACCCCTTCTGAAGTCCACCACCAGCTCCTTGGTCTTGCTGACGTTCAGCTGGAGGTGGTTGTCCTGGCACCACGATGCCAGATTCTTCACTTCATCCATGTAGGCCGCCTCATCGTTGTTGGAGATGGCACCCAACACCACTGTGTCGTCAGCAAACTTCACAATGGTGTTGGAGCCATGGGTGGCCACACAGTCTGAAGTGTAGAGGGAGTAGAGCAGTGGCGAGAGGACACATCCCCTGAGGTGCTCCTGTGTTGATGGTGATGCTGTTGGAGAAGCACCAGTGAGGAAGTCCAACACCCATGCACACAGACGGCTGTTAAGTCCCAGATCCCTCAGCTTTGTGAACAGTCTGCAGGGCACTATTGTGTTAAACGCTGAACTGTAATCAACAAACAGCATTCGCACATAGTTACCCTGTTTCTTGTCCACGTGGCTGAGAGTGGTGTGTAGGACGTGGTCGATGGCATCCTCTGTGGATCTGTTGGATCTGTAGGCGAACTGCAGCGGATCTGTGGTGTCTGGGATGGAGGAGATGATGTTCTTCAGCAGCCTCTCAAACACCTTCATTACTACCGAGGTCAGTGCAACTGGCCGGTAATCGTTCAGGGATGAGGGTTTGCTGTTCTTGGGCACAGGGATGATGGTGGATCTTTTGAAGCATGTGGGGACCACAGACTTCGCCAGGGACTCGTTGAAGATGTAAGTGAACACACCTGCTAGCTGGTCAGCACAGCAGCGCAGCAGACGGCCGGTGATGCCGTCTGGCCCCGCCGCTTTCCTTGTGTTCACTCTCCTCAGTGCCGCTCGGACGTCATGCTCCGCGATGCTGGTCACCGGTCTCTCGCTGATGACGTCACTGTCCTCGGTAGTCAGGCGGTAGATAGCATTAGCCGCCTGGCTAACCTCGAAATGGGCGTAGAACCAATTCAGCTCGTTGGTGAATGCAGAGTCGGCGTTGATCGGCGCAGTGTCCCTGGCTTTGTAGTCCGTAATGGTGCGTAGTCCGTGCCACATACTCCGTGTGTCGCCCTGGTGGAAGCGGGACTCCACACGTTCCCGGTACCGGCGTTTGGCATCTCTCACCGCGCGCCGCACGCCGTATGAGGCCGCTTTGTAGGCGCTCATATCGCCAGTGGCGAGACCCGTGTTGTAGGAGGCGGTCCTGGCGTTTACTGCAGTGAGGATCGATCTGTCCATCCACGGTTTCTGGTTTGGGAATGTGGTGACTCTCGCAGTGGGGATAATCTCCTCCGCTAGCATATTGACGAAGCATACTGCTACTTCCGTAAACTCGTTGATGTCGACTGCGCATGCTCTGAACATGTCCCAGTCTACGTCGTTGAGTGCGTCCTGTAGCGTAGCTTCTGATTGGGCAGTCCACCGTTTTACCTCCCTCTTATTGTCATCTTTATTGTTGTCGGATCATGAGAGCTGAAAGTCCATTCCTGAATTGAATACTTGTGTATTGACTGGTGTTGAAGATGCAGCACTAAAATGAACAAGCAGGGACATGTAGATCAGAGGAAGGGAAATCACAGCCTAAACCGACTCCGCTCATAATGGGTCAAAAACCTGAGAGTGAACCACTAAACATTGTGCATCCTGAATGGTTGCTATCTTGGGAAAGGGAGGAACCATATTTATAGCCAGGAGGAGACATGTACATTGATGCAGATGATGATGACAGCGCTAGCTAGATAACTACAGCAGATTTATTTTATGAGGGTTTAAGCATGATGTTGTGTATTTTGGCATTTACCTATGTTAATTTGTCCTCCCCTCACTGTGGGATTCACTAAGTGGTGAAGCTGAAAATGGTTATCGAAAGTAGCAGCCAGTGAAACATTTTAATTCAATTGTTGCTACTGTATTCCAAATGGACTTATACTATTGAACTTCTCTCACTGTACAAGTAAATACTTCTAGTGTAGGACACTAAAGAATACTAAAGGAAGAAACTCAACTGAAACACTGGAAAACTCACTCCCTCTCAGTCCTGTATACATACTCAGTGAAAGGAGACCCCCTCCCCGCCTCCACTTTATATCTCTCCCAGTCGAGGAGTGTGCCTTATATCACAAAGTGATGAAGTGCTTTAAGACAACACCAAGCAGTAGCATTTCATTACATTTCATTTGCAACTGCTGCTCCATCAACGTGCCTTTATGGGCCCCATAACTCCTTTTTTGTGGCTTTACTATTGCATACTTTTGTTCATGTGTGTGTGCCAACAGCTCACATTTCAGAGGCTGTCCGCTTTTACAGTAACTCCTGATGACAATACTGTGGTGCACACATTACATATGTATTTTTTTCCAGCCCTCCCCACAGGAATAACAATTTGTTTCACCAAACATAAACACGATGCCATAATAAGTGCTCATTACCAGGCGACCAGATTCATTTTGACTGTAACAGGAGAAAATTCTTGAGAGATTTAACATGACAGCTCCTTTACAAGAATAAACATTTTACTCTGGCGCATTGCTGATTTTTTATTTTATTTGTAACTTCTGCTAGTTCTGTTTCATTTAACTACTGAATGGAAAAATTCACTTAAATTATATGCCTCACCTATGATGAGAAATGATAGTTTGTAAGCACTTCGGTTCATTTACTATGGCTAAAATTTGGACTAGTCTGACATCAGGTGATGTAGTGGCTCCATTAAAAGGTGACATCTATTTCCATAGTGGACACAGTATATACTGCACACAGTATGCATAAAATGATACAACTAATGTGAAAAACTGAACACAAGTAGGCCGGATATAGTCAGTGTTAAATGGTCTCAACAGACTTGGATGTACTTAGTAGATGTGAAATCAAAGAAAACTGCTCTTTCCTTTTGCACCCCCCTGTGTCTTTCTCTTCCTCCAAGCCCTTGGTAGTCCTCATCAGACAAGAGCAAGACACCACTGACTGTTAATGCTCTTCAATGGAGAATTTATTTTAGCTAGGATACAGTACATCATGCCAAAGGGAAGACTTCCTGACCCACAATCCGCTTTAGCCCAGACCAAGGGCACAGTGAGTTACGGCTCCCCAAAGCATGGTGTCACAGAGAAAAGCATGGGGTGGGAGAGGTCTGGGGAACAGCGAGGCACGTGGCAATTGATTTCTCCTTGGGGGAATCAAACACAGACACTGTCGCCACCTTATGATTCCTGTCTTCCACCTCTCTCTGCCCTCTATCGCTCTCTCTTTGTCCTCACTCTCAATCTATTTATTTATACACACTTTCTTTTTTGTCTCACTTCACTAAAGCCCACCTGCATGTCTCAGATCTGGAGGGGTCACTTCACAATACATTCTTCCATGAATCCACAGGACTGAGCTTTGTGACTCTGGCCTGACCTAGCCCTAATTAAACACAATTAGATAAATCCCATGGAGTCTGGTCTAATCCTCTGGTCTGTAGTGGGAGCAAGAGGGAGCACGAGCAAAAGAGATAGTTGAGGGAAAGAGGGAGACTTAGCAGGAGGAGGGACAACCCATCCCTGCAGAACAAAGCCAAGCCGAGAGTCTAATATATCAAACACATGGATTAGTGGTTAGCTGGGGGAACTGGGGCTGAGAGAGCCTGAGGTTTCCAGCTTCTTTGGAGGGTCTGCCTTGGCCTAGTGAAAAAACGGGAGCCCTGGTTAGTCTTATGGGAAGCCAAAATCCTTTTCTAAATGTCTAAATTAACAACTGTATGAGGATGAGAATGTGCCACAATTTCTTTCTTCAGGTTTAATTAAAAAAAGAAAAGAGGGGAAGTTTGGGGGGGGGGGGGCAATAGCCAATAAAAAGCAAGAGTAAAATAGTAGAAATATTGATACAGTTCTTCTTTCTTTGTAGGTATGCAACACACATAGCCTTTTTTATTATTGTCTCTTTAACTCGTATTTTGAAATAGTATCCAAACACAGATGCCTTTGTGCAAGCCTTTCAATTCTGATACGGCTCAGTTATCCAGTACAACGTGTTATCAAAATTTTCACATGGAAAGTAACAGTTGTCCTGCTTCATACGATCATCTTCCCACCTCTCGTATTGTTTTACGAAGGCTGCAATATTTTCATAACCGTGGAAAGATAATCTTGCACTTGACTCCCAGTATTGAGTCATTTCAACAGACCCACTTTTTGGCCATGTATTATTCACGGGTATTCAAGCCCCACTCTGGCCCAGAGAGGAAGTGCTCTCTCCCAGTCTCCGTCACAGGATATCAGCCTCTAATTCATTATTCAACAAGCTGGAGCAGGGCCACTCAGTCTAACTCAGTGAGCTGCTGCTGCTTGGACAGGAGAGGATAATGTGGGAGCACATAGGCTGCTCTGAGGCCTCCAGTGAGTCCTTCCCTCTGCTCTCTTTTCTTTGCCTTTTCTTTTCTACAGGCTGGTTGGATGGATGGAGTTGTCTTCTATGTTTCTGATCTAGACACAGAATTTACACTGGGCGATGGCAAGCAATCAGAGCTGTTTACTGACCTGATCACGAGAACTATGATGCCATTAGTGACTCTGATGATAATGACGATGCAGCTGTGGCAGCTCCTGCTTAAAATGAGAACAATGATGGGATTGATGATGATAATACTAATGACAGTGATGTTAAGTAGTGAAAAAAAGATATACAATTTATATATAAGCAGTAAAACATTTTATTTTTACTGCTAAGTGTTGCTTCTTCTGCACCTGCAGTACTCATTTATCAGTGTGCAATTAGCAACAAATCTTTTTTGACAGGCATTTGCACCTGATGAACCGTATATGTACCTGAGGAAGAGGGAACTCCAAATACTTGTGCAAGGATAATGTAATACTGTACTCAGATATCATTATTTAACTAGAGCCTGTGCAAGAAGAGAGAAAATATAATAAGTTAATTTCGGACTTTGAGTTTTTTCATCAAACCTTGAAGTGAAACTACCAGGCAAATTCTGTCCATGTTATGGCACGAATTCAAGCTATAACAGCAATTCCAGACACAAAGTCCCTCTTTTGAGAATATTAACCTTGTTAAACAGTAACGCTACCCAATCTTACAGAGAGTTTTCTAAACACCGCTGTTCTCCTTTTTGTCCTCGTCTTTCAATATTAAACTACTTTCTCACTGTCATAAAAGTTCTCAGTGGAAAAGCAATATTGCAACGAATAGACAGTAGTCTGATAGATGTGTAAACAGTTAAAGTCACCAATTAAAAACATCAACATAAAAAAGAGTTTCCAAATATATAACTCTATAGTAGAGAAACGTGGCTAAGGGGTCACATTTGATCACTTGGAAGATGATGAATCAGTCTAAATCAGGTCAGTGCAATGGAGGACTTGGGAGGCAGACAGCAGGGAGTTTCTGGTTTTGGGTCAGCTAGCTGTGGACCAGTGGGGAAACAACTGACCGTCATCGATGTCCACCCTTCTATCCTGAGATTTTCCTGCCTTGGTTTGCTCCAGCCCCCAACCCCCCCCCCCCCCCCCCCACACACACACACACACACACCCACCATCATCACCTCAACTGCTATAGTGTAACCGCTGTTAGCTAAAGCCTTTAAACCCATTTTCAAGAGTTATGTTGGATGTAGAAGTAGCACATGTTTTTCTGAGCTGCAGTGCTATGAAGTATTTGCCCCCTTTCTTGATCCCTTATTTTTTTGGGGATATTTGGCATAATTACATGTTTCAGCTCATCAACCAATTTTAATTGGGACAGATATAAGCAAGCAGATACAGAACTCAATGTATACATTTTTAAATGATGATTTCATTTATTAAGGAAAAAGGGATATCAAAACATACCTGTAAGTCCATCCATCCATTCGCTTCCGCTTATCCTTTTCAGGGTCGCGGGGGGCGCTGGAGCCTATCCCAGCTGTCATAGGGCGAAAAGCGGGGTACACCCTGGACAGGTCGCCAGTCTGTCGCAGGGCCAACACATAGGGACAGACAACCATTCACACTCACATTCACTCGCACATTCACACCTAGTGACAATTTGGATTAATCAATTAACCTATCCCCACAAGCCTGTACCTGTAAGTAATCCAAAAAACATCTTGATGATCCTCAAGACTTTTAGGGATGTATCATATTCTGCTTTGCTCCATCAGGACCTGGATGACTTTCCGGAAACATGAATTCTGCTCTCTATGAGAAAATCTATAGGGACAGCGTCCAGCCATCAGTTTGTGCTCTGAAGCTCAAGCACACACGTGGACAATGTTTCAAAACACACCCGTGTACCCTCAGGTATACCCTCAAAGTACACCTCTGAATTGCTCAAAAAAAGAAGGCTTTGGAGGGCCCTAGTCAAAATCTGGACTTAAATCTGATTTAGATGCTTTGGCATGAACGTAAACAGGCCATTCATGCTCAAAAACCCGCAATGTGGCAAAAAAGAGTTGGCCAAAATTTCTCCAGAGCAGTGTGAAAGACTCATTGCCAGTTACAGCAAACGCTTGTGTGACAAATATGCAGAAAATAATAAATCAGGAAGGGGGCAAAAAAGTGTATTTTTCTATATCACTGTAGCCTGCAAACATTGATGCAAAACCTTACCTGTGCCTTAGCAAGCCCACATATGACTGTGTGTCATGACATTATTCAAAAATTGAGAAAACCCACTATATCCCCTATGTTTTGTCAGATATAGAGCAAATTGCTTATGCTGGTAACTAAAAAACAGTTCAGTTCAATTAAAATGAGCTCAGTTCAACTCAAACACCAATTCACAGCAATATTAATCTCAGGACATGTTACACGGTAAGGCAGAAAACCATGGGCTATTCCCTCTTTGAGTAAGCATGGCAACGCTGGGGGGGGGGGTTAGCCCTACTTGCTAATTTTTCATGAATTCACACTCTACGCTATCGTTTTGGATGTTATATTATCACCTGAAGACTCATTAGCAATTTCTCCACTTAGTGTTCTGCCATATTTATGAAAGCAGGTGTGTGCAAAGTTTGCTCTTATAAACTTGGCAGTCTGATCAGTGATAATTCAGAAGTGATTGTGACAGATTTCTTGCTGCAGGTGTGTTGTTTACTTCATGCACTTTACTTATTATTTACCTTTACCACTGCTAACACTTCACATGAATTAGTGAAGGTGCGTTTTGCAAAAAGACAGAAAACCAGAGAGGAAACAAAGTGTTAGTTAAGGCCAAGCACTCAGGTCTCACATATCACTGTTAGAAACATGAAATCTATGACAAACTATCCAAAACCCTCCTGAAATAAAGCATCTTATCTTAGCCATGGTTAAAAATTTACTGGCACCTGTTGTAGGCACAACTCACGAACCTATTCGCAGATGCCAGCGAAGGAGGAGACAGGTATTGGCACACATGGTGGTTGTCAAAAAGAAAAGGACTTTCACCTGGTCCCAAAGAAATTTTAGCATTTTGTTTCTAAGTCACAGCAAAGGTCAGTTCCAACCTCCGAATGCCAATGGAGTTTGGATAGTGACAAAAATCCCGTGTGCCTTATGTATGAATTCTGGTTGTGCTTACTGACCTCGAAACAATTTTATGTCGTACATGGCGCTCGAAAATCTGTCACAAAATGTTCTAGTACGACTTTGCTAAGCTACGAAGCCGCACCGCTTGATGGATTGTCGGAGCATTACGGCTACCGTAGTCTGGAGCCTCGCGGATTAATACATACTGTGCTTTAACATAATATTACCGTATTGTGTGTGTATAACCTCTTCAGGTTTTGTGGATATTATACACGGTTATGCTGAGGATATGTCGGCCAGTTTCCACTGGAAATGCCTTTTGGTTAAACTGTCAGCAAGGAATTTGCATTTGCACTGTTAATTTTTTATATAGTTTTAATGCACATAAAAAACAGCTGCTTGTTTAAGTGAAAATAAATTGATGGAGATTTTTTTTGCACTGATAATGTTGTGGAGTTGTAAAGTATTTTGTTTCGCATCAGTTATATCGTTATCGCAAATTTTCAAATGTATATCGTGATAAATATTTTTGGCCATATTGCCCTGCCCTAAATTCAAATATATAGAGAAAACAAACGTTGAGTTACTATAGAGAAGGAGTGCAAAGGTTGCTTGGGTAGCTCACTGTGCTTGCCTGTATAGGTTTCTTGGGTTTTAAGGCCTTTCCACACCAGATGCGTAAAATATTTAGCACATAAAAAAACCAAATTTTTTTGTACTCACTAATTCTTAAAGCGGTAGTTCAAACTGGCCTAGAAAACAAATTTGTGTGTATTTTTTCAGATCATGCAAAATCTTTCAGATTTTTTTTCAATAAACAGTGAAAATATAATGATATAGAAATAGTAAAATGATATTTGACCTCAGACACAAAACTGCTCCAGGTCAGTCTTCTCAAAATAATTTCTCTACCTCCTCAGATGTTGTCCCAACTTTGCCAACAAGTGCTCACATGATCACGCTTCATTATGGTTTAACCTGTCAAGGACAAAAAAGTTAAAAAAAAAATCTGTATCAAGCATTGTAGTCATAGATTTCCTACTTTTTCAGAGTGTGGCGTGACGGCTTAGTGGTGCAGTGGTTAGCGCTGTTGTCCTTGCAGCAAGAAAGTCCTGAATTTGAATCCACCAACTGGCCGGGGCCTTTCAGCATGGAGTTTTCATGATTGTGTTTGTGGGTTCTCTCCAGGTACTCATGCTTCCTCCCACAGTTATGCGGTTAGATTCATTGATGGCTCTAAATTGCCCAGGTGAATACAAGTGCATATGGTGGTCTGTGTTATGCCTGCAATAGTCTGGTGAACTGGCCAGAGAGGGTGTACCCCGCCTCTCACCCTATGACAGCTGGGATATGCTATGAATCAGAGCAAACTGCTGGCGTCTCAGCTCAAGTCATTGTTAACCGCAGACAGACGGACCATAAAATGGAGACAGCTACAATTTCATTTAAGCACGAAACAAGTAAGCTTTTAACAACAATAGCCAACTGATAACACAGTTATTTTTGACTGAAACGTCGTATGTTCCTCTTAAAGCTCCATATCGAGAAAAGTCTAAAATCAAGTTGCCAAACTGCCTACCTTACCAGCTTTATTTGATCAGCAACAAAAGCATGTTTGGTTTGGTTTTTCTTTTTTCACTACCTAGAGAATCTTAAAAGATTTGTCACATATATCTTATAGTTTGGGTACTTTTTCCTTTTTTCATGTATTCATTTATTTACAGTATTATTTTATTGTTTGTATTGTTAAAACCTTTAATGAACAATGTCTTATCATTGAATTTTAATTTTTGTCATTTTTAGTATTTAGTATTTTAACATTGAAAGTAAAAAGTAAAAGATGTGTGTAATATCATCTGGAGGGTTTGTATGTAGTTACATTAAAGGAGCAGATTATTTCCTGTGTTTGATATAAAGACCAACAGCACTCTAAGTCTGAGCTAGGAATGTATAGGTGATTAAAGCATAAGAATAAACACATAAACTATAAACTTGTTTTTATTCCTGTTTAAAGCGACTACAGTGTGTTAATTTTGAACAAAGTCATGCTACGTACTTATTTCACTACGGAGAAATAATCACTTCTTTACTCTAGCCTAATACAGTTGTTTCATCCAACTCAAACAAAAGGCTTCAGCAATCTTTTAAACTTTTTATTTTGAAATAAAAAAGACAGCATATTAATACAACCAACTCAGTTTTGTTCTGTATTGCAACAGGCAAATGGTAGATGGGTACTAGTAGAAAGGTTGACATTATAATTGTAGTTCTTTCACAAGTGTCCCTGAGTATCTAAAACACAGGTGCAGTTGGGGGGGGCAGGTACCAGATGTGTCCCAACCACAGCCCATGGCTGCACAGATAGGGAGAGACACCTCCACTTGCCTCTCATTCATGCCTCATTAACTCCCACTGTACACCGGACATCTGCTTTGATTTGCGTGTGAGCATGTTTTGTAATTAGCTCTCTCATGTTGCACTTATTTGCAGAGTATTTCATGCATTTCTTCTGCAAGCCATCAATGAACATAAGCAAATGATACGGAATTGACTAAATAACTCGTTGGGGTGATTAAATATATAGACAAATGAAATGTAATGATCCAAGACAATGGTTCTTCTAATAACAGTTAGGCAGAGATTCAGCTGTGTGAATCATGTCATGTGTAAATTATGTTATGTTGCAATATGTTTTTCACTCCACAAAAGATACATTATGGTTCAAATCCGACAGCCTCAACCTAACCTAACCTCAACATAAGCCTAACAAGTTCTATAATGCTTTTGCCAATAGTGACAGTGCAGACTTTGTAGATCTCTGCACTGTTATAATGTCAACCTTTCTACTAGTACCCATCTACTCTGCACAAAGACTTTGTAGATATGTTTATTTTGCATTTTTGCAATATGCAACATATGTATGACATGCGTCATGCAATGACTTACTAATAAAAGTGATTGTCAGTTTGCTTAATGGCGTATAAATTGCATTGTTCAATTAAATTAAGAAGTAGTCATTTTATGAGAAAGTTATAGCAGCTTGTCTGTTTTTTCCTATTCTATCCTATTTTTATATCATCCTGATGTTTAAGTTAATCAGCGTTTTCAAATAATACGATGAGTCCTTTTATAATCCTGGTTATCTCATCAAGACAGACGGATCATTCGTAGCTGATTTGAAAACTCAGAACAAGACAGGGTCTAGTGATTTTTTTTTAGTGATTTTATGACCATTCACATTACTGAGAATTACTGTTGTTGTCATCGTTACACCAAACCAAGAGCCACTGAGACGCTTATTTTGTTTGTAACAAGAATCTTCACTTTTCAGTTGCTCCCTTCACAGGTTACCACAACAGATCATCAGCCTTTATCTCATCCTGCATATTCACTGCACAAGTCCAAGCTGTCTCTACCTTGCCTCTCTAACTTTGTTTCCAAACTTCTGATATACTCATTTCTAATTCTGTCCTTCCTGGTCACTCCCAATGAAAATCTGAGCATCTTCAACTCTACCACCTCCAGCTCCTCAACATCCTCTATTTTTGTCAAGACTACTGTCTCCAAACCATGCATCATAGCAGGTATTTGTAACAGGACTCTTGTATTAGCACAAGCTACTTTCTATGATATGTTCACAGCACTTTTTACCATTCACACATCCAGGTTGTATGTATAAAAATAGGAGGAAAGAAAGCTACATTTGCAATAATCTTGCTCAATGACGTAGGCAAAAAACAAAACAAAAAAAATCATTGCAGCCCACTTAAAATCTACTTTTACAGTTTATTTCAGTAACAATAACAATCCTACACTCAAATGAAAAACCACATTTGAACTAACATTAAACTAAATTAAACTTACCCCCCAAAAAAATCTAAGCCAAAAGAGAATTAGGATATACATATACATATATATGTATATATATTTATATATACTTGAGCACTGAATAACCCCTTTCAGCTGAATTCTAGTTAATTTTATTCATTTATTATTTTATTTATTTTGTTTGGCATGGGTCTATACATTTTTGTTAGGTGTACAGAGCACATGACCATGATGCATTACCTTACATTGCTGTCTCAATACCTTAATTTTGTACAATATACAAGCCGTACAGTTTCTTTAATTCTCTCCTGTTTATTTCTTTAAAAGCTTACCACCAAGAAGTACTGCTCAAACATATAAAAAATTCAATGATGTCATGTCACCACCAAAAAGCTTTGGTGCAGATTTGCTGTAAACTTTGTAAATCTTCCTTGTACGCATTAAATAATCAATGCTCTGATATTCCTACAAACAGCATGTTCAATTAAGTGAAAATAGACTGTGAAATCATAAGTATTTGGTCTTTTTCAAACACACGATAATTAGATACTTCAGCCATACATTAATAAATTGTTTACTTGCCTTAGCAGGTTCCTTATTGCGCTAATAGGGCATGACAGATTTTGCTTGTTAATAATTCTGCCTGTTGCCTGCTAGAGATGATGGATGGGGTGCAAACAGCTGTGGTATCAACATGCATTTCATGTAAAACAGGGACATGAAGACATGTGGTGTGTGCAAGTGTGTGTGTGTGTGTGTATGCGCGCGTGTGTTTGTGTTTGCACTATGCGTTGTTTGGCACATTTTCACGGAGGGGTGTGTGTTATCCTTGTCTTTTGGAGTCAGACCCGAGGCTATGTCTAATTGGAGTCTTCACACTTTCAGGCTTGACTCACACTGACACGCTCGACCTTGGCTCTCCTCCCTTTGCCATGAAAAGGGAAAACAGTGACACAGAAACATGCCTTCTTCTTTGCTTAGAAGAGAAAGTTTGCTGCTACTTATTTCGTTTTTGTTTTATCCTTCTTTTTTCGTTTCTTCTGCTCTTGTTGCTTGCTTTAAGAGAATGCTAGAGTCTTTCTTCCATCTGAGGAGTTGAACTTTTCAACCACAGAAACATGATCTCAGGGACACGTCGGAAGGTCATAACTGTCTCACAGCACCGTACTGCTACCGGACAGATCATCTTTACTCCATATACGCACATTGCCTGTGAATATATTTCTGTAGCACAAAAAACATACATCCAAAGCTTTACAAGGCGTGGATTTTACAATATTGCAAGGCCTTATAGGGTCAAACACTTCGATTTCTCGGAACTCAGCCATCAATATACCTCTCACCATACGTTTCAATGCTCGGTCCCTCAGGTCTTACTCCACTTTTAGCATCCAAGGGCCCATTTATGGGCTTGATTTTCCCTTCCCATCAGGCAGCATTGATCAAACAGCACACTTAGGGTTTTTCAAGGTGGACATTACTACTGATGGCAACCAGTATTTGCAACTACAGTGTAAAAACTATGGCCATTATTCACCTGATTGGCCTCTCCTCCATCTCTCAGTGGTAGGCATTTCATGATTCGGAAAGGTATTTATATCCCCGCAGGACCAAATCCCCCTCACAGTGTCAGCAGTGAAGTGCATGCTTTTTGGTGGTATCAATTTAGTTATTTAGTCATGAGGAAGGACAGGGGGGTGGGTAGATGATTGTAATGATGTGTTAAAGCTTCAGCTTGGAAATACACTTTACGGACTGAGTTGTCTGTCCACCTGCCAAGTGTTTCTTTCCATTTCAATTGTTACCTTTTAAATTTGATTATAATTAAACAATGTTTTGACAAAGAGATGGCTTAGATAATACACATTAAAAAAATCATACTGTAACATTTTCTTGGGAGCACCAGCCATAGTAATGAGATAATGTAAGGGATTTCTGTTAGTAGTGACACAGGTCTCCTATTTTTATGCATTTCACTTAAATGGCCACAATACTATTAGTGAGAAAATCAAGCTATTGTTATTAACTGAAGCCTGCTAATAGCTGAATACTACCAAACACTTGGTTCATGTGTCATACGCAAATGTGGCTTTGTAATGTTCATCAGTGCTAATTATCTACCAACACAACATCTCCAATTTCAGCAGGAAGAAATGCTGAACTGCGCATTGATGTTTTTGCACTGATGATGTAATTGTATTGGTAATTTCACTGATTGGAGTGATCAAATAGCTGATATTGGCCTTTTCGGAAAGTATGTTGTTACCAAGGACACGTTGATTTTGAAATCCCTCTTCTCAGCAGTGGCAGCGAGTCTGGTTTGGAGGAAGAAAACACATTCCCTTGCGCCCCATGCCACACTCTTACAGTTGTCCCATTGGGCATACACACACTTTGTCTGCGTGGGCGGATGCATTCTGTAAATAAAGGAGCAACATGCACATGTATAAATCTTGAGATTTTAAACATAGAAGCAGTAGTGAAAGTAATAACAGGAAAAACAATGGTGTGTTTCTCTTGTGGCCCCCAGGCCGGCAGCTTAACATCACACTGGAAGGATTCATGTGTGAAAGAGATTGACAGGCGAGCATCTTCAAACCAGTGGTTGCCTCCTCGAGCAATTCACATGCATACAGCATGTGATGTGCACCTCGTATAATCTACAGCACACTTGTAGAGAAAGATGAAAGGTTTACATTGTGTACATGCAGAAAATCCTCCCTTCTCTCTTCTCCATGCATTCTTCCTTTGGTAGTTATTTTACTCCGTGTGTGTGTTTTAAAGAAGCAGGCTGTAGTGGATGAGAGGGCCACATTATAGCTAGTGGGTGTTGCTGTCCGCTGCAAAGGGTCACACTTACCCCTTGTGTGCACTAGTGAGTGAGACACTCATTAGCTCCAAATGTAGAAGTTGTATTAGCCGATGGACGTATGTTCAGTTGGAAGTGGGATAAAAGGATGACAGAGGGGTACAACTCAGACCATTGCTCTCTCATGTTTTCTTACAGGGTGTAGAATTCATTTCAAGCAGACAGCCCCAGTGTCTCCCTAAACATGTCCATGTAACCAGGATTTGGCATAATAGACCTACCTCATTTGTTTCCTGAGCTTACAGTGACACAGTTCACCGTGACCTCAGCCTTGACAACACGTGTCGGTACAAAGAACTGTCCTTTTTAGTGGGGGTGCTTTTGAAGGGTGCCCAATCTTTTCAGAGGACGGCGTGACACACATTAACACTGTATTTCTCTTTAATTGGTAATGAACTTGTCTGCGTTCACAGAAAGCTGTTTAGATTTCAGGGCATGTGTAGAATGACCAGTGTTTGTAGTAAGCATGCCTTTACCTCCCAGAAGACAGCGATAACCAGGGTGTAGGGTTAATTATCTGTCTTACTGACCTACACACACACACACACACACACACACACACACACACACACACACACACACACACACACACACACACACACACACACAAAGAAATACATGCACAGACACAAACACAGAACAAGATATAAGAAATGTAAAGTATTTGAATAACAAGTACACACACATTTGTATTGCGCTGTCGTGTGCTGCCAGAAGAGCTTCAGTGCACCTTGACACTTATTTTCCAAGCTGCTGTTGTAACGAGTTTTAATTATTTTATTTTCACATTTCTCCGTGTATATTGATTAATACATGCAAGTGGATGTGTGCAGCACGTACGTGTTCACAGGGCAGAGCCTTTTCCAGGTATGCAGCAGGGTCCGTAGACCACACCTGCGAAGCTCACAATTATTATGGCTTGTGCATACCAAACAGGTGCCAGTAAAGACTGTTGAGCCAAGATCGCTTCTTGTTCCATCATTTCATCTCTAACACACGACACAGAGAAACACACACGTGCACCGGTTACACTAGAACTCTTGAAACGCTTTCACCTGAAAGATATTCCCTCTGTGGTGCTTTGATGAGAGTGGCAGCGAGAAATGATTTGTCAAAATCTTCCAAAAGTGCACTATCGAGTTGAGAGCTGGTGACAGGGAAGACCATAGTATGAGTCACATAAAATTTTCACGTAATTCCTCCTATGGCCAAGGTAATGTCATTCCAAAAGTGATCAATCTCATCAGCACAGAAATGTATGCCACAACATAAATCACTGAGCGCAACATTGTATTGAGCATAAACGAGCCACCGGATCCCCTCACTGTAGGGGTCAAGGGTTCAAGTATAAACATAAACACAGTTATGTATAATAGTGCGCATTATAATATTAGAGGAAGAATGCTACTTTGCTACAAGGCCATTACCACATCTACTTATGAATGTGACATTTTAAGTGTCAAAGCCACATTTGTTCACCCACATCAGGCTCCACACAAGGGAATTAAAGGGTAGTGATGTTCCGCAGTCCCACAGAAAAGCCTTTTTTCATTTCCTCTGAAAATTGTGAAAATTGAGTTAACAATGTCTCATTACATTTCCGACTAAAGCAAGGGACCTTTGGGGTCTGATCCACAGATGAGGATGAGTACTCTTGTTCTGTCGTGTCTTACAGAGATGAACAGAGAAAAGGTCCTTAAGAATATCTTTCTCGCACTTGGACAGGAGGCGCAATTATGCCTGCCATGATTTCAGCAGAGACGCACAGATAACCGTCATGTTGAGTGGGTTTGCAGGATGTGGGCGGCGTGCCAAGGGAAGGTCAGAGTGCCCATCTTGTATCCAGATTTGTCGGCTCTGCTCCTACATGTGTTTTGTCAGTGCTGTACAGTCTGGACAAATCCTGAAATAAGAGTGCTGATTGCCATGATTGCTGCACAGACATACACATAGTGTATATTTCTCAGGAGATACGAGGGGATATTTTCTTTTGTTTTTGAATTAGGTTCAATTTTTTTTTTTGCATCAAGGAAATCTAAATAAGTTTGAGTGAGAAAAATATATGCAGTTTAAGTAATATTTAATTTAAAACAACAGCATTACAGGCCGGCTTTCTTTAGTAAAACACGCCAACAGAGAAATCTTAACTACTCTATCGCTATGCTAACAAATAGTACATAACACACTTTGTATTCAAAGCTTTACACAATCAGTCTGTGGGTCTGTTCATTATTCATATAGAGTAGGGCACTAAACACACCATGAAAGTGGGTGCCAGAATGAGGAGGATGCTCTCAAGGGGATTCCCATTCCTGCATTTGTACCTTATCCATACCTTTTCACAGCTCCCATCTGTTTGCCTGCTCAAATCCCCCTGGCCTGTGCTAAACACAGTGCCATGCACTTCTCCACGATTGGAGAGGGAAAAATGAATGGGCAATATTTGGTATTTAAATGTGGTCTCTGTGATGCATGGCATTGCTCTTATGAAGCTATATCCCCAGAGTAACATTTAGCTACTGCTGAGCAGGTTACACATGCGGGCTGGATGAGTTAGCGGCACCCACACACTATAGGTTGAACAGACTGGAAAATGAATAGCAGGGGAAGTTGAGAGGGAATAAGTAATGCCTCACCAGCAGAATCTAGTTGTTGTGTATATGAGTTACTTTGTAAGACAGATTTTTCTCTGAGGATGCTCATTTCCTCACGACTCAGTTCACTTTGTGAGGCAATTACACTTCCAAACCCAAAGCACACCAATCTCTTCAGCTTCAACACAGCACAACATACAGGCATAAACACAGTGCTTCTGTCAGTTTGAACGGCTGATTATAGATCTGAAACTGAAACCATGATGATTACTGTACAGGAACACCTCAGGAGAAAGGCGTTTACTTGTGTTAGTGTGAGACCGTCAAACCAACCTCCCCGCGGTGCCTGACAGGTGCAGGAAGTTAGGGCTTTCTGGATCCTCAGCAGGGGCACTGGACAGGATATCACGCCCTCTGATCCTGAACACTGTCCCCTGCGGACTGGGAAGATGCCTGCCTTTTGTCTATAACCTGCTGTTGACAAGTACCTTACTGCCACATGGTCTCCTGGGGGCAGCTGTCATGGTGAGCAGAGTCCCCATCCCAGAATACACTGTATTATTACATACAACTCGTTTTACACCCATTAATAACTCAAGAAATCTGTTCCCAGAGGACGCGTTCGTTGTTGGGGCAGCCAAGATCAGTTTGAAAATGACAAATAAATTCAAAAGAAGGATCATTATCCGGCCGGGGCATTTTTCATCTGGTTTTTCTGAATTAAAAGCTTGTTTTTTTGGCTGAAATGAAAAGATATGGGGAAAAAAGAAGATCTGAGCTCAGGCATTTTGATTTAAATGTGCAGTTATATGTTAATTTTTAGCTCGAGTCACTAGTAAGACATATGACAGAAAATCAATATATGCGTGTCATTTTTTGTAGCCATTCGGTCGAATCAAACAGGAGCATCTGAATAAATTTCACAATCGCTGCAACCCATCAGGACTGGTGTAGCCGGTCTGGCCTTAAACTCTTATTGCCGTTAGTTCTCTGTGTTGTGTTGTGCGAATGACCAGAGGAGTCAGCTCTCACTTTGCCAGCTGGGTGGATTTATTCTCCCAGAACTGTTTAAAATAAAAACAAAACAGTACAGCAACTTCACTTTACTGGACTTCTGCATGAACACCTCTCCTCAGCGGGGCCTCTAGGCGACTGAGGTGCAACATTACAACAAATCCAATTACCAAATAATACTGCTAAAATGTATTTATATTCATATATAACAAACAAAAATGCACTGCATCGTGAACATATAGTGACAATTACCTCATCAACAAAATTATACTTTAGGGAGACTTCATTTACCAGTGGCAATTTTACATATTTACAGTAAGTTGAAACAGTGAACATGAATCACAAACAAACAGAAGATATAACCAGTTCACATGACACAAAAATAAAAGAGGGAGCTCACATACCTGTTTAAAATAAAAACAAAACAGTACAGCAACTTCACTTTACTGGACTTCTGCATGAACACCTTCAAGGGAGAGAGAAGGATAGCGGACCACATGAGAAGCCACGTGCATGCTCCTATGCTCTCATCTGAGACATGCTAACTAGCATGTTACAATATAGTGCTGTAGTCGACAGAGAAACAATAATTCACACTAAAACATCTAACAGAACTATGAGACAAAATGCACAAAGGGAACGAGCAGTGTTTGAATTACTTTTAGTTACTTTAACTGTGTTTATTTGCTCTGTAACTGAGAACACTAGCGTACGCTCACCTCTCCTCAGCGGGGCCTCTAGGCGACTGAGGAAAATAGCGCGCAGCTACAGGAAGTGACTTCATGGGAAGTCAAAGGTCACACAAACAAAATAAAAGCTCCCAAAATATAAATACAGAAAATAAACATATATAAATAAACACATATACATAACCAATACTGACAAAGCGAGATAACACTGCAGGATGGATCTTTGGTGAAATATAAATTATTTTTTAATACACCCGTTACACTGGCATGTATCATGGCCTTTCAGGGGAACTATTAATCTAGTAACTTTCTTTTAGTTCATTTCCAATGATGCATTTATGTGGGCTGTTCCCAGTTATTGGAGGCTAATGAGGAGAAGAACTGTGGTTTCTGCCCATCTCTCCTATCTGCCTGCCTGTCTCCGCTGCTCTGGGTTGTCACGGTGCTCTGAGCTCCTGATGTGGCATATTAGGCAGGACAATCGTTATTAAGCACATTTCAAGCTCAATTACCACTCAAATGCACAGCCATCAAGGCTCCACCACAGGCTCCCAACAGATGGTTGCGGGTGTCAGATAGACAGGGCTGGTGATATCTTCGTCAGACTAGGTGCTGTTTTGTAAAAGAGGAACATATTGTCGCCGAAACAAGCTGATAAAAATGCTGTCACTTAGTTGAACAGCGGGAATCTTTCACTTTTATCCTTTATTTTATTATCTCACCATTCAAAAGCAGTTGTAAGAAAGTGGTCTTCAAAACAATTATCTGTGCAGCCTGTCTAGCGTATCATGTGCTTGACCTGTGTGAGAATCCGCCGCCTCCACATTTCATCAGATGTGGAGTTTACCCGATGCGGTCTCATTTTATTTACACATTAAGTCTCTCCCTCTAGATCTATTCTTTTAGAATGTTATTTTGTTATTTCTACATTGTTTATGTGTTTCTTATGTATGCATGCTGGATAACATAACAAGTAAGGAAATTGGCTAAGAGAAAAAAAGTCTTTCCGAGGGTGAGTATTAAAATATTTACATTCACAAAGTTCTCTTTGCTGAGCGTTATTCTCTTTATGAGTCTCCTTTGTATTTGCGAGGAACGAAGGACTAACAATGACAAATCTAAAGCATGAAATCATAAACAGTGTGATATATCACAGCCTCACAGTTAATGATGGCTTGAACTTGATAAAATAATGCTTTCACAGTAGTGGGTTTGTGAACAAGGAGACAGAAAAGAGATGATGACAAGGGTTCGGGGAAATGACATATTTTATTATGACAAATAATGAATTGTCATTTTTCACTTGGATACCCGACCATCTTTTATTTAACCAGTGAGCTGTGGCAACAATTTTTTTACTGGTTGCAGTGTGAAAAAGTTGCTTCCCATTTAAAACTAAACTCACTTTCATATTTATTAGGTACCCTATTCAACTGCTCATTAATGCAAAAACCTTATATGGGACCTTAAACAGCATGTCTCATTCACCTATGTCTAAATATTTTCTATCTAACATTTAGACTCCAATGAATCCATTGGAGAGCAACCTGGGGTTCAGTATTTTCCCCAATATCCCAGTATTCAGTATCTGGCATGTGGATTGGAGCAACCAGTGACTGAACCGTCAACTATCTAACTAGTAGATATATTGCTTTGCCTCCTGAAAAACACAAATATCTGGTCAAATATCTGCATTTAGGCATGTAGACATGTTCAAAACAACCTGCTGTAGTTCAAACAGAGCATCAGGACGGGGAAGAAAGATGAGAAAGATGAGCTGGTCTGAGTTTTTAAGAAACCGCTGATCTACTAGTATTTTCTACACAACCATCTCCAAGGTTTGCAAAGCATGGTCAAAAAGAGAGAGTGACAGTTCTCTGGGTGAAAATGAGGAGAATGGCTGCCGTGAGCTAAGTATTTAAATAACCTCAAACTGGTTTCTTGACAGTAAGTTTCAAATAGCCTCCACAGTCACCAGATCTCAATCCAATAGAGCACATTTGGGATATGGTGGAACGAGATATTCACAAATCTGCAGCAACTGTGTGATGCTATCATGTCAACATGGACCGCAATCTCTGAGAAATGTTTCCAACACCTTGTTAAATCTATGCCACGAAGAATTAAGGTAGTTCTGGAGGGAAAACGGGATCCATCCGGGTACTAGTGTTGTGTAACTAATGGAGTGGCCCGTGAGTGTGTATGAAAAGTGTACAGCAAATCTTCAGTGCACGGTGAAAGAGTCTAACCGCTTTCTTTGTGTTTTGTGTCGTTTAGAAAAGCGATGAAACATAGCCCTTAGACAGTGACTCACACACTGCTTTACAGACAGCCAAAATTATATAAAGATAATCACGTTCAAAGATAAGCCAGTTGCCGTTTCCCTCAGTGCATGCAATGTTACTTAGTCACTTTAGGCTGTCAGGGAGAATTACCCATGGTAGAAGTAAAAATCCAAATCTATAACTTAGGGCAAAATTTAAACCCTCTCCACTAAAGGGGAAGAGCTGTGCTGTCTATCAGCATTTGACTTGTGGGCCTCCAGCAAACGGTTATCATATTCATGAATTTAGTTTAATAAACTTGAATTTCCTTAGCTCATAAATCACCTTTGTCTTTAAAAAACAAACAAACAAAAAATCTAGATGTTAATCTCGACATGAGGCAAACACATGCAGAAAGAGGTATCTGCTGGTGCCGCTCCATCGTGTCTCACCGATTTCATTTTTGATAGTCTCAACATGTTTTATTCAATCACTTTATAGCCTTCACACTGATTCAAAACCTCTAATAAAAACAAACATTTCATTTATACGTATGGATTCCAAAACACTTTCTTGTGATGCGGCAAATATGAAAATAACTCCAAAAGCTGCATGGTTTGGATGATTATGATAATGCTGATCTGCTAATGTCATTTTGACTCTGAGGCTGAGAAAAGCTATCATAGCAAGTAACAGTCATCCCTGCAAATCAAATCAAGAGCTTTGGTTTGTCTCCAGAACAACCTAGAGATATAACAGCGACAATCTTTGAACTGTAAATCACATTTCAAAGCTGTTCGCCTCTCCAATTTTCCCTGTTTTAGCTACTTATCAGAATATCTCCCGTGTAAGAGTGAGTGAGCTGAAGCTACAGTTAGCCTATTTAACCACCCACCTGGGCCCATACCACCCACCTTAGCATCTGAGTCACACTCTGCTTTCTCTTTAACATGGGCTGAGCAGGAGAATCAACAGCACAGCACAGGACAGCTCTGCTCAGTGTACATGCGTGGGTGGAACAGCCTTATGGCTTCAGTCATTCAACCAACTATGAGGGCATCAAAGAGATGCAAGAAGAAATAGAGAGACAGAACGAGAGAGAGAGAGGGAGAGGGAGAAAGGGAGGGAAAGGGAGAGAGAGAGAGAAACAACTCAAAACGAGATGTCAAACAAAGAATGAGAATATGAGGGGGAGGTGAGGATCCATAGACAGAAAGTGAAATAAAAAAGCCAAGAAGGAGCAGGACAGACAGGCCAGACACTAGAGGAGCGTGCATATAGAGAAGAGAATGCACCGCAAACAAAGGAAACATGACAAACATCCTCTTCTCTACGTCCATAGCCTGACACACAGGCAGCCACTGTTGAGAGCCGCAATATTACCTTCAGCACAACTCAACTCATATGCTCCAGAACTTCTTTTGGCGGGATCGTTGCCATGAGCTCTGAAGCTTTTGTTCTGCCAAATAACATTAGGAGGTGGGCAGGATGAAGCGTCAGGTCCTGCTTCTTAGATGGCAAAGAAGACGGCAAAAAAAATGCAAGGGCAGTTAAACATGAGGAACAGGACTGTGTGGAAATGACAGAAGTGACAGTTAAGCGGTAATGATGGTGGCGGTGAACACTAATGCTATTGAGACTCGGTCTCTTTGCATATTTGAGCGATTTTACTGTACAGTAATTCCAGAGCCTCCGGGAGGGTGATTTGGGAATGTTTATTATTTAAATGATGATTAATCCACCTTCTCATTGTGGATAACACCGGGAAGAGGTGATTTAAACCAAAACAGGATGTTTTCAGATTTTTTTTTGTGGGGATAAAGTACCTCCATGCTTTGCTGCTGTACATTTCAGGAGCTTATGACAGAATGCTGAATGGATACACCAGTACATTTCCTCTCCATCCCTTTTCTGCCTGCTTATTTAACTCAGGAAAAAAAAATCCACTGCTTCTGAATGCACCAACTCCTTTCTCCTTTGGCTATAACAGCCACAGCTCTGAAGAGCCATCCACCACTAAGCTCCTCTACACACTGAGCCTCTCAGTTCTCAAAATTGATTCTATCTTACTTTAAGTCGGGCCTTGACTGTCAGCAAACGCAGTCTCTTGATCTTTTCATATTATATCTCCTTGTGTTGTATGTCCAATTTCCTCCAGCACTAAACAGATGGTAAATCTTTTCAGCTAACTGTGAGACCAGTACTTCTCAATAGCTCCCCTGATCCCATCAAGGAACCTTTGTTTTTAACTGCTAGCGCTATAATGCTTCTGTCTGAGCAAAAAGCGGATGGATTCCTAAGCCACAAAGAGAATACATGTTGTTCCATCCCCATGACTGGGTGAGTGCGGTGTGTTAATGTGATTAGTGAGACATCAACGCCTCCATGCTCAACCAGGCAGACGCAAAAATGCACTTAGTATAGAAACTCTTTCTCTCCCATTCTAACTGGAGGCCGCTACCAAAACCATAGTTTAAGTGGAAATAAGTGAGTTTTCTCCCTGAAATTCACTTTAACTCCTTCTTTTGTACTTTTCTACCGTGTCAAAAAGAGTAGCAGGTAAAGTGTAATTCATACTGATGCCATAATTAACATTAGCTTTTAACTGTTAAAGCCATGCAGATATGGCTGCTGCCTGATGCTCACAATCAGATATGTTTGGAAACTTTGACTGTTTGCACACAGTGGGTAAACTGATCAAGCAGATTAAAACATATGAATCGCTCTGGATTTTTCTGTTTCTCTCTAAACAACAGACACATGGGGAGAATTCGGCATATTCATAACCTGGACATTTCTGTGAGGAAAAAATAGTTATCTTTTGTTTTATTTCATATAAACAACAAGAAGGTGTCCGAGAGCGCACAGTGCTTTTTAATATACTTGACATAATTCTAAGTATAATTTTTTGTGTTATTTATGTGGATATAGTACATGTGTACCATGTGTTAAAAGTGGAATTTTAAGCATAGTTTCAAAGATAGAAGACACTTTATAAAACTTATATATTGAACACTTGACCTTGAAGAAGATGTCAAATGTCCAAAGCAATGCGATATTTAGAATCTCCACTTATTATTTCTTTTTTTATCTATATGCTTTCAGTACTAACAACGGCAGTGATAAACATAGTTTAATTGCTCTATATAGAATTACTACAATTTTGACCTTCAGTTCAATATATTAACCTTGAAATTGTGGTCAGGGGTCAAATGTGACATGATATTTTAAATCTTTATACAGTATTTTCTTCATGTTGCTAGTCCACACTGCAATTGTAAGAGTCATAGTTTGTCAGAGACTTTCTGTCAATTTTCGACCAATAAATCATTAAGTTGACCACGAATACCTCTGTGGATGTTACCCAAATTTTAATGGATTGTTAACAAGACTCCACTCTACACCCCAGACAGAATTAAAAAAAAGATATTCATATGGCAGAGTTACAAATAGTTTTAGCAGCAAATGTAGATGGAAGAAATGAAAACACCAGTTCACACTACAATTTCAGTACCCTTTCACGTTTGCTTCAGTGTGCCAGGACATCTATCATCCTGATGTTTATCACTCTCATTAACTTGCTACTACTTCTCTGATTGGCTGCAGGAGACTCACGATCACACATTTAAAGTCAGAGAAGATAAAGCATGGGGGTTGGCCTGATGTCTCTCTCTTTCACTCACCTCTACTTCCACATCCACTGTTATTACTCAGTTGCTTTTGCAGATTTGTTATTCTGAGTTAAGTTAGAAGTTACCGGCTGTCTTGTTTTCAGTTTTGGCTCTAGTAGTTTAGTTTTGCTAACATTAGTATACGTGGTTAGTTCATAGTCTTCTCCTTTTTTCTTAGTTTTTTACTAAGACTCACATCTCCCTACTTCGTATTCAATGTTTTGAGGGGCTATGTTTTGTTTTGTCTGGAAGTGTATTTGTACTCTACTATCGTACCCATATGTAATTAATGTTATTTCATATTTTACTATTGAGAAGCACTTTGGTGTACCTCTGGTCTTTAAATGTGCTATATAAATAAAGTATTGATTGATTGATATAACATCCTTCATCACTTTTATTAAATTTCAGTGGTCTACAATAATTACTTTTCAGATTTACAGTTTTATAATCATGCCTTATTCCTCTGCTAATATGCACTTAATACACTACAGACACTACTGGCACACAGGTAAAGTACAGTACAGGTAATGTGACACTTCTCAATGCCTTTATCTCCACTCCAGTACAAGCAAAGGCAACAAACAACAAAAAGTTTAACGCATAAAAATTCACCAGAACGATGCAGTTCGAAATGCCTGACTGATGAATGTAACAATATTTATGTAGTTTGGCTTGTAAATATTACATCCATATAAATGTTTAAACCCGAGCTTTTCCCAGTTGAACGTTGCATTAAAAAGCTATTTACTTTATCTGTCAGTGGTTTTAATGTTGCACGTGGCTGGCGTAAAAAAGAGACGGGAAGCCTGAGTGATGATGGTACTGGAACAAAAGAAATCCATCTTAAACCCACTTTGTCAGAAGAAAGCTTCTTTCAGTTTGCTTCTCTGAAGACTACATTCTTTAAAATGATGTGCTCATTAAATGTTGGAACATCTCTAGTTGACAAATGTTAGTTGGTAATTTCATTTTCATTCCGATCAGTCTGTGTCTAAGCAGGTTATATTACTACCTGTGTGAAACGAATTTGTTGCTAATACATAATTAGCCTAACTGCTGATACTCCTGTTGTAAAAAATTTTTTTTAAAAAAGGTAGTTTAATCATTTAGGAACTAAAATTTGGTGTTAGTATCAAAAGTTCTTCCAGTGCTTGTTATGTACGTATTTGCACATAGCTGTAGATATGAGAGTGAAAGCACAACATAAATCATAAATCTCTTAACTCTGCATGGAATATAAGTTAACTTGTGCAGAATAGCACTAACATCCTTAAACTGAGTCTAACCTTAAACTTCTCTGTATATTATAGAAGACTTAAAGTCTGCCCACTGTCCAAAGACATGCATGGGTTTAGGTTAAGTGGTAATTCTAAATTGGTCATAGGTGTGAATGCAAGTGTGAACAATTGTCTGCCTCTCTGTGTTAGCCCTGCAATAGACTGGCAACCTGTCCAGGGTGTGCTTGCCTGTCTCCCTGCAGCCCTGAATTGGAGAAGAGGAAGAAAATAAGATATCCTAATATGCAGTATAAGTGATAAGTGCAGCAATAAAGCACAGCATTTCCTTAAAAAACATGATGTATATTTGGCAAATTATTTCACAATATGTGTAAATAAAGAATTTCTGAAATGTGGGGGAAATAGCATTTCTTCTCTTTACCCTTCAGTGCTCCAGCTCATATCCTCCAACCCTTTCATAGTCACTTTCCTGCCATCCTTTTTCTTACTCAGTCCCTTTCTTTCTTTTCCCCTCTCCAGCCTCCACAACAAAAGTGTAGAGAGGAGGAGGAGGCCGGTCATCTCAGCGAGGGAGGTGAAGTCTTAGAAGAAATAGGATTGAGGTCTATACAGGCTGAAGTAAAGATAGAGGGAGAGTGAATGAGGAAGAAAACAATTCAAAGAGGTAGAAGGAGAGAGCAAGTTATAATATGCATACTCAGAGGGTCGTGGTGTATGCAGCAATGTGTTTGTTTTATTAGTGCCCAACTGGCACTATGGGAAGGGGTTTGAGCGAAGGCCAGTGGCCACAGCTTGCAATGGTGGGTCCAGTGATGAATGTTCAGAGGCAATCTAGGACACTGCAGCAGAAACACCATCAATTCAGTATCACAGCACAACTGGGAGGAAGTGTAGTGTGGAATGTGTTCTCTGTATACGTGCACAAATGTGAGTACCTACAAATTCCATTGTGTGTGTTTTTGAAAACTCATATGGGGGAAGGGGTTAAAGGATTACAGCTGTCTCTTGGCTGTGGGAAGTAGCTGAGCAATGCTTCCCATTGGTCATTCCCATGAACCCTTGCTCTTTAAGGGGCACGGTGGGAGGCAATACTGAGGACAGGGGAGTGTATCACCACTGACTGGACCATACACTGGATAACCACCAACCCAACCTTGAGAAAAAAAATATTTGAGTATGAGTAGTGTTTTGGATGTATGAATTTCACACTATTATTGTGACATAAATTTCCATTCAAACAAAGATCAAAACATTCTAAATGAATTCACACACACACACACGCACGCACGCACGCACACACACACACACACACACACACAATTAAATCTCATACTTTTTATTTGCTTTCTTCTCCAGCTATGGCTGATTCCTGGCATCTGCCCAAGACTCAACTTTTGGCTTCATCCCTGCCACAATACTAGCCACTTATCAACAGGTTTTGCTGAATGTGAGGTCTGCCAGGCTGTCTCATGCAGAGGGCATGATTAGGACAAGAGGGGTGGGCATTATGCCTCAAAAACCAGCTGGAAAAAAGACCCACATGGTGATAAGGGCAAAGAATCCCAAGCACATCATGGATTTTACAAGCATGTCATGGTTTTACTCCCATTCCCTGCAGCAGAGCACATTTACTGTGAAGGAAACAGCACAAATAATCACGTTGCCTTTGCTCTAACTGTATCAAAATGCTGTTTGGGGAGCTTCTAGAGACAGCAAAACTTCTCAGTCCCTTGCTGTCACAGAGATAGAAAGGATGACTTCACAGAGCTTTTCCTGAAGGAGAAATATCTTGGCTGTACGCTTTCCTTTCTGGCATCAGCCAGCTGGATGTCTCAGTTAAAGTGTATAGCCCGTGAAGGGGAAAAAAGTGGTTCTGTAATTTATTTGATCACATTAAAATTGGGAGCAGATTTGTTTGCTGTGACAATGTTTGTTGAGTTAGGGGCAGCCAGGCTGTCTCACATATTGGTCTGTTGGATTTGTATGTAGCTACAGACAAGTTGTCTGTAGGCCTAAACAAGCAGTGTGCTTTACCTTACCCGGCACTGTTAACAAATCTATGGGCTTAGAAAAACATCATGTATACAGAGTTTTCCTACTACTCTTTTAACTATTAAAATGTTTAATCTGGAGTCTAATTTTGATCTAGTCTAATTTCTCCTAAAATACTGTGATTATAGATGATCAGCAGGGCTTCACATGTTCACACTAATCTTTGAATGCATTTCCTGATTCTGGAACAACGGATGCATTGTCCATAACAAAGGAATCTTTATTGTAAAATTATTGTGATCCTTGCTGAGTTTAGCGCTGTATTTAGATTGATCCCAACACATTAGATAAGGTGATGTTAGCCTCTCATTTGTTATTTCTTGGTATTTTTGAATTCACACCTAACTTCCTCACTTCAGAGGGTGCTCGAAATCGATGACACATTGCCTGCTGTCCAGAGCACACAGAAGATTCAAATGAGCAACGGTTAACATTCTCACATTCCTTACATTGCTAGCATCTAAAGGTCATTAGCAAATCAAAGATAAAAGGATCACAAGATGCTATACACCTTGGCACAGCCCTTATTAGGAAAGGGGATTGGTAGATGTGATGATGTGACACGCTTCCATGTAAGAAAGCACTGCTTTCCTGGTCATTACTGCTGCAAATGGCATCCCATCATGGTTGTTCTCGTCTTCACCGGCACTGCTGACGAAAATACAAATGGAGTAGCTGACGCAGAGAAAACATTCACTAATGAAGTACTGTATTAGTTTTATTGATCTTCCATTTAGAGATGTATGGTTTGTGTAATCTCAACTAACTTACCAATATGTGATCAGCTATTGTTATAGCAGTGGTATTGCATTGTTGTATTACTCTTACCAGCTTACCTGGAAACTAAGATGAAATGGAACCTCTACAATAAAAAAATGGATGTCTCTGGGTTTGGATATTATTAGAAATGAAGGACTAATATGAGATATAAAACTGGTCTAGCACTTTTTAAACTTTATTGTGTAAATGTTATACTGTTATGTGTGCCACACCCAAGGTTGCTATCTGTATTAGAGTGACTCAAATCACGTGTCATGGGATTATTTGTATTTATTTTTCTAGAACAATAGTTTTATTGAATTTATTTGGTGACATTAAAGTTTTGGTATGATCACCACAAAGATGTTCACCCTATCAGTGAAGGTTGTAAAGATTTGAATCATTAGACAGGCTCAAACATCAGACTGAAATTCAAATCTGGTTTAATGTTAAGCAAACACTCTTTTACATTCCACTGAAAGAGAATTTCTATCAGCATACGTGGGCAAATGGCCATAAAAGAAAATAAAAAAAACTGTTAGGTGGGCAAGAAGAGTCTAGAATAGATGTCTTTTGAAGAGCAAGCTCAAGACCATGGACCTACCTGTCACTGCCAGTCTCACGCAGACGGCAGAGAAATATTCTGGGTCTGGCGGAAATTAATTGTGGGCGTAACGGGTTCCACTGGTAGCACAAGACAACACTGGTGTCAGAGAAGGAACAAGAGCAGCCGCCTCTGGGCACAGGCCCATGCCAAGTAAACATTAGGCATAACCCACCAAAGGAATATTTTGTATGCTGTCTTTGAGGCCTCACCTAGAGGGTCTTTGATTCTTATTTAAAAAGGAAAATAAAAGAGTTTTTGATAGTTTTCGAGGAGCTGAAGAGACAAGAATTGGACCTGACAAGAAAAAAATACTCATAAAAATGAATGAGGCCCTAAAAGGCTTTGAACTGGGGCCTCTTTACATTGAACTGTGGATTATGAAATCGAAAAACTTAAAGTGAATTCTTCTCTATTTCAGAGAAGAAAGCCTGCAGGAACATCATTACTTTTCTAAAAATTACACCTAAAGGTTAAACCATCATCTTTGTCAAAGAGTAAAACCCACTGTTAAGATAGTAGGTCACAGAAATTTCTAAAGCTTTTACTCTCAAAACTCAAATTCCTAAAAGGAAGAGTGTAGGTCACTACTTTCTGATAAGGGGATAACTGGGGCTCTCTGTGGGGTATAAAGCAAGGTCACTGGGTGGTCGAGTGGCCTAAGGGCCTGTGTAGAAAGGCTACTTCACACTGACCACCATTGTAATGGCCTAGCAGAGCAGATATCATTATCATTATCTGTCATTAGGAGACAAGTGTCACTTACTGAAATTGCCATATTTGGACATAGGCACCGGTCTGTGTTTGAAATAGAGGTACAAAACCAGCCAAAAGTTTGGTGGTACACACTTGTTCAAGGGATTTTTATTAGACCTTTTTTAGTTGTCTAACAGTAATTAAGTGAAGTTCTGCATATAGAATTATTACGTAAACACAAAGTACAATAAAAAAACTTTATACTCTTGCATACTCTTGGCATTCTGTCAAACACCCTAATGATGTAGTCACCTCTAACAGTCTTGAAGGAGTTCATGCCCTTAGTTATTCCATCACTGTAACTGTTTGACCAAGCCATCGGCTTTGGGTTTAGCTGTGGTAAGTGCACAGGCCAGATTATTAGACGCTGCGCTCCACTCTCCTCACGTAGCCTGGGGGGGTGGGGGGGGTAATAGCCCTGTTAACCCTTTAACCCTTTAAGACCTACCATAGAACCAAGTCCGCCAGAGCTTAGATTATATTTTTACATGCTGTGGAGCCATTTTTGGGAGCATTTCAAGTTGCTATACATCAATACAACCATTATAGCCCAAATTGTAATAATATGTATGCATTAAGTGCATAGTAATTACATAAATTGCAACAAAGTGCAATAAAGTGCAAAAAAATTGAAAATCGTTTTTGTTTTTTTAACATATATTTCTAGTTAGAGAAATTTAAAACTGTAAATACAAAAAAGTTGCACAAAATAGTTTCCCACTACAGGAAATTAATTTTGAGTGTTTTCATAGTTTTATTTTTGAAATACACCAATTTTTATATATACTGCAGGAAAAACGAAAATAAATATTATAATGCAAATTTGCAAAAAAAACCAGCATATGCATCAAAATAAACTATTTTCAGCGGTTCAATTTGACTTCTAAGCATCCCAGAAACGACACAGAAAGTCATAAAGTCAAACATAACTTTTGAAAACACCACTATAGGCTTACAAGGCACTGATGGTAAAAAAAAAAACTACATTTCCGTGAAAATGACGTCCCTTCCGGTTTCGGGCATGTCATGGCGGGCATGCGATAGTTTGCGCTGATGGACGTAGGAAGTGTTACAAACAGCTGATAGGATCGGCAAAGCGTGTTTCTGGAATATTATGTTTTTGTTGCTGCAAGTGCTTTTTATGCAAAGCTTTATGTGGAAGGAAACCGGGACCTAGGGCAAGCTGATGGCATAAGATGTAAGTACAACTCCTTCATATGCAAAACAGAGCGTGCCCGCTCCAACCGGCTTTAACAAACAAATGACAGCTCCAGTAAGACTCAAACAGGTAAAATAATGACTTTAGATAAAACGAGCAACTGCAGATGAACATCAACCAGTCGCAGCTGTCATAGGCCATACTTATATTTTCATTATTTTCAATACCATGTTATTCATGTCATGTCCCGTGATTTAGAAAATAGTAAAATTAGTGAAATTAGTAACTGACAATTTGGTCCAAACTTTTGCTTTGTGCTACACTGCTGTGTACACTGATATGTTTTGTCATAGTTGAATGCAATTACATGTTCTTGTTATAGCTTCAATTATCACCTTTAGTCAGACCACTGGAAGAGAGCAAACTATCATAAACTCAAACTAGGGCTCCTTTGGCATTGGTAATTGTAGTGAAATGGATGCAATCAATAGAAGATAAATGTATATAATGTAAAATCTATGACTTAAACATTGTGTAGACTTTCCACAACACTTTAAATAGTCTTATCTATGTATTTCTGCTCTTTAGCCTTTATGATTGAGCAAGTGACAAACGTAAGCAATGTGTGGCAGATCCATTTAAAAACTGTAACACCGGTGCAAGGCCTCATGACACAGTGCATGTATTTTTTTTTAATTCTATTTATAATTTGATTAGCAGACCATCATAAATAAGTGAACTGTGACACGAGTACATTTTAAATAAATGTTTAGTTATCAGTTATCAGGGTTTTTTTGTATTGTTTATCAGAAAGCTTTCAGACAAAGAGAGAGAGATTTCTGGGGGTGGGATGTGAAGTTGACCTCTAGAGCACAGCCGCCAGATGCAGGGAGAGAGAGAGAAACACCACAGACATGCAGGGTAAACATTGTCAAAGTTACTGGAGAATAATTGCTTATTGCCATGGTGAATTCAGAGTTTGCCCATTCTTAACGGACATTTGAAGGCTTACAGGAGGTAAATACTTTAAATACCAATTTGTGCTGAACTGTTTCGATGAGATTTAGTGTGTTAAAAATGTAGCGGCTAATCACGTTCAGCATATTAGCAGTGTTAGCATGTGTTCAGTAGTATAGCTGTGTAAGTTACTGTGTTCACGCTTGCTAATGTTCTACTTCAAAGCTGAAACTAATTTTGTGAAGCTTGTTAAAAGTCTTTTATACGACAATATGGACCACGACAGACCTGGATACAAAGATCAGGTCCAGGACTTTTTCTTAGTCCACAGAAGAGCCTAGTTTCAGCGATCTTTGCTGTTTTCTTGATTGCTTTCTCAAAGGCTCACAAAGTTTTAGATCACATAACTGATTCAAAACTGACCTGTTGCTGCATAAACTTGTATTTATCTCAAAAGACTTTAATGCTGGTTGCATTGTGCAGTGTGTGAGTATACTGTTTTTTTCAAGGTAGAATTTGGAGAAACTAATGTTAAGAGTAACCTGGATAGTGTAAAGGTGCATAAATGGAGCATCTTGAACTTTAACTTAACACTAAGTCAGGTGTAAATTTGTGTTAAGCTTTTTGTAGTTTATCTGAAGCTTATTTTCAAAATTGTAATTTGAATACTACCTAATCTACTAAAAAAATAGTATGACTGTTATTTATTTTAAGGTGTTTTAAGTTGTTAACATCTGCTAAACTAGGAAGGGGTTTCAGATAAAATTAAGGAGTACCTAAAACAGTATTTCTTAGAAATGATTACTAATAAATGCACTTTAGAACAGCACACAGCAACACTACATATGAGCGGGCGGAGGGAGGTTTGGGGTCTTCACTCAACCCCTGTAACGATCTGAGGGGACAGACCGTGCGGTGGTGTGTGTGGTGGACCCAGGTGTGAACACAAGAGAGTAGACCGGAGTAAACTTAAACTGAAAGCGAGCCTTTATTGTGGCTGATGACAGGTCTCAACACAAAGCAGAAACACCGTGACTAAACTGAACCTAAACTAAACTGGGAAACAGATACTGATAAACTAAGGAGACTCAGAAAACCATGACGATGATTGTACAGACTGGCCGTGAGGACATGGAGGGTGGGAACACAGACGACGCGACACAGACTACATGAAACACAGAGACTAAATACACATGAGGGATGATCAGGGGTAGTGGCCCCACATGGGAGCACAGCTGACACACATGAACCTAATGACGGGACAGGTGAAACTAAATACACTGACATAGAATACAGACTTTCAAAGTAAAACAGGAAACATGGAGATTAGACATGACAAGAACTAAACATAACCACGCAGACATGACGCATAAACCAGGGAGACTTAGTACAGGGGGAGATGACATAACCAACTAAGGAACAAAACTAAACTGCAATCTAGAAATTAACTAGGTGAACTAAGTTAGGCACAAATGAATACAAAAGATACATAAAACTCAAACACTGGGTCGCTCGACCCAGGACCATGACAACCCCGTTTTGTTAACCGTCGGGGCTGGGGGGCTGGGAGGAGGTGCTGGCCGTCAGATTGGGGTCTGGGATGCCGGGTCTCCCTTGTACTGCAGATAATAATAGGCGGTCTGCTTGTCTCCACCCCAGTTAGAAGGGTTACATCTCCTGGGTCCGGGTACGGTTTGCCCCTCTGGGGGCAGGGGTACCTGACACAGACACAAACTACACCTTTCTTGGCTGCTACCTCAAAGCACATTGTGCGCTGTCATCTTGCATGCTGCGCAATAACATTTAATATTTAGTATCTACTGTTATCTACTGTTAGCTAGTTTATTGTGAAGGTGTTGGATTTATTATGTTGCTCTTTTTTCTTTGTTTTCTCCTGTTTTTTTTTTTTTATCTCCATACAGGTGATCCAGGTGTTTTGTTTGTTTTTCTTATTTTTCTTTCTCCCTTTCTCACCATCTCTTCTCCCCTCTATTTTTATTCATTCTTTCTCCCTGTCCTACCCCCCAGTAATGTCTGTGCCATCTGTAACAACCGAAAATCAAATCAAATAAATACATAATTATAATAAAGGTCAATCAAATGGACCAATATGGCAAGGCCATGATGATCCACCTGGTAAAGTAAATCTGCTTGCATCTTTCTTGGCCTTCAGACAACAATTCTGATGGCTAAAGATCCAAACGGGACACAAAAAAAAGAAAAAAAAAGAAAAGATTACTAAACCAAACTTTATTTCCATTCCTTAAGTTTTAAAGATTAAAGACTCATATTAACATATACTAGAAGCAGATGTTTCTGGAGCCTGAATAACAAACTGCTAAGTGCAGGAATCTGTTCATATTACTCGTCAATGTAATTCATCATCATTGTTGCTGTTTGAATATAGTGAAACTTAACACAGTGTTTGGATGACCTCTTTCATCTCATGACGAGGTCATCCAAATGACTGTTGAATGAATGGCTATGGATGCTTAATGGATCGTGACCACCTTGCCCTTGTAGTTTCTTTTTTCGACATATAGCCATTTTGTTATTCTGAACAAATCCAGGAATCAATATTCTTTGGTAATCAACAGTAATTACTAATGCCATATAAACAGCCTCTCAGTCTGACTGAACTGTGTACTGACTCTAACTTCGAAGGTGAACTCAGATGAAAGAGCTGAATTCAAAACCTGCTAACAATTTAAGTTTCCGAAAAATCTGACAATTACTTGTTAATGCAAACTTTTACAATGTTCTTTGGTGCTGCTCATCTTACACCGTAATGTGTGTAATTTCACACATCCTCAGCATTACTGCTTCTTTGTGCCACACCTGCACTACTTACAGACTGGTGGTGCTGATTAAAAAACAACTGACATCAGCAGTGGAAAAATGAACAAACGCCTCGTGTCACACTTCCGACCCCAGGGTGAAAGAGTGCAAATGAACGAGTGATCAGTTAGTTCACTATCTAATCGTCTGTGTAATATAACTTCCCTGTTATACACTCACCAGTGTCAGCAGCAAAAGCCTTTTCAAAATGTCAGACAGTGACTGCTCTATTATCCATTTTCTGCCTAGGCTCCCTATGTGACAGGTGTATAATGTAGACCCTGCTGGTGCTTCTGACAGTTAATAAAACACATCAGTTAAGCCAATTACAATGGCCAAGGTGAAGGAGCCGTACAGTTTCTTTATTGTTGTTATTTCAATGTATTTCGAAGTTAGAATTCTTTTCTTCCAGTTGTAGGGAATGCTAAAGTTGAGAGTGAAAAAACAAAGAAATTAGTAACTAAATAATTCTCCCATCATCCATAATCCAATGCTATGACAACTTGTTCACTAGCTGCGATAACAAACTGGGAAGACCAGCCACCAAAAAACTCCACTACCTTAAAAAATGTGACCAGTCATTGCAAGCACGCCTCTACTCTGACCAGAGCTAAACTCTCCCACCTCTAAGGAAAATTAGTCACGAGGACCGCAAAGTTTGGCATCTGGTGCTGAGTTTTAGTTTGCTAATGATGCATATTAGCTTTAGTAAAATGTTTGTAACTAGTAAAGGCTGTTATTCTACTTTTAATCTGTGTCAGTTTTGTCTTATTTTTGTCTTATTTTTTATTATTTTGCAAAAAACCAATGAACACCCCTTTAAACCTCCAATGTCACCAAGCCAACTTTGCAGTACTATAGTTCACATACCCACCTCCAAGCTACCTTGAACCCACTACATGAAACTGTTAGATAGGCAAGTCACCAAAACTGATACTTACTGTACAAATTGATATCTACGTTTTTCCTTTGGTTTTTTTTTGTTTGTTTGTTTTTCAGTACCATAGCTTAAAAACTGTCAGATTAGGTCCTCATTTATACCAGTACTGACACCAGTAGTGCCTTCTAATGCTGACAAGCAACTACACAAAACTGGGCTGCAGAAAGGCACACAGTTCCTCTGCTTAGCCATAGCAGCAGCAGCAGCACAACAAACCTGGTGAACCATGTTCAAGACTGAGTCTTCATGAAGAATTTTGTGAAGTCAGTAAAGCTCCTGTTTCAACAATATATAAGTACTAAACGGTCATCATAAATGTTAACCAGGTTGCTACACCCTATCAGTAGCACCATTTAATTATTAGCAGTTTCCAACATTAGATAGCAGGTAACAAATATGGCTAATCATAAAATGATAAAATTAATGTTGCAGCAAATGTTATCAGCCCCACTTATCTGTAACATTATAATAGATAGTGTTAATTTAACAGGATAAAATGATTATTTGTGTCTTAAAAAGTATTTTATTTCTCCCAAAGTAATGGATTGGAGTTGAGAAAAGTGTACCAGCAACTAGACAGAAAAAGTTGCAGTATACATTACCGGCTCTATTTAATCAACAATGAAAATATGAAGCGCAGGAAATAAAGTAGGCAGGGAGAGAGGCGTTGCAAGCTTTTTACTTCCTGGGAGCAAATTAAGTTAAAAGTATAAGGTTCCTATACTAGCTGCTGGTGGATCGTATGGGCTACTACAACAACAGTAGACTGTAAGCTGAGCTCAAATCAAACAGGTGTAAGTTGGGAAAAAACAAAGTATAAAATAAACTTTATGCAAAGTGCAGGTCACACTATACTGAGTTTCAAAATATCACATATACTACACTTAACTCATTCACTGCCAGCCATTGGCAGTGAATGAGTTAATAAAGTGATTAATCCAGGTCTACAATTCAGCTGCCTTTCACAAATTTTAATTGTTACTCACTCATTTAAAAATAAATCCCATTTAAGGGCTTGAACATTTTCATGTTTAGTTTTCAGCACTGCTTACTTCTTGACTTGATCAGCTTTGAGCACATTGCTGTTTTTTTTTGGTTGAGTAAAAGGTAAAGGTTTCAGAGGTACGTCACACATAATCACTTAGCTCAACTTAGCTTTAGTTAAACATTACATTCAGTGCATGCAGTAATGCCAAATATAAGGTAGGGAAGAAACAACACCCTCTGCTGTGCCCAATCACTCACCTTCACCAGGTCAAAAAATGTCAGGTCCATCTCAGTTAAGTTTAAAAATGTATGTTTAATTCCTTTAATGCACTTTAGACTTTATATTTTACTGCTGTGTTGGGTTAGTAACATAACTAGAGAGACAGAGGACTAGCAAACGAATAGAAATGCCTCTGATAACGATACATCCTGTGAAAATGTACAAATTGTCATGTCTCCGAGGATCTAAGCAAGTGGTATCTGAATATTTTCTCACATAAGACACGTCAACCAGTGGCAACCATTTAAAATGCTTCAGCTGATGATGAGCACATGATCTCATATATATTCAGTCCTCAGATCTAATCTCTGTCACCTTGATATCTTGATGGCTTAAATTTACAATGGGCTACTGGAAGAGAAATAGCTGTGCTATGGAAATATGGACACAATTATCAGCCTAACCTATCACCTAATAAAATAAGATTCTCATATATTGATGTCAGCTACATCTTTTTTGTAGTCTTTAGAGCTTGGATCTACGGAACCCCTCTGATGACATGGTCCAAAAAATAAATAAATTGTGGCCACAAAATACTACTTTGTGCCCTTGAAATAGTATAACGTGCCCACGAAATACTTATTTGTGGCCACGAAATACTATTTTGAGGACACAAAATAGGTATAACGTGCGCACGAAATGCTAATTTATGGGCACGAATTGGGTATAACATGGCAATGAATTACGCATTTGTGGCAACGAAATAGATAACATGCGCACATCATATTGATACAATTCCTGGACAGCTGCGTAGAGAAATAGCCTAACAGTAGGCTAAACCTATACACCATGGACAGAGACAGTATAACTGACTTTTATTTTAGGCTGGGAATGAGCTACAAATGCATTTTGAAAAGCCTGGCAAGGCAAGGAACCATTATTACGGACATTTAAACAGGATATTGAGAGCCCAATTGCTTTACAGACGTAAGTACGACCTGAACGCCGGGATAGATTTTATTGTCAACCAACTGCAAGGGCCTGGGAAGGATCACGGTTATCGGTCAAGTTGGCCCACAATTTAGCATTTTGTGCGCACGTTATACCCATTTCATGCCCATAAAGTAGTATTTTGTGGCCACAATTTATTTATTTTTTGGACCATGTCATCAGGGGGGATCTGTATGGATCCAACTTGACTATGTGCTTACTTAATGGCTTATTTAACTTTCTGACACAACATTATGTCATTCTGGCCAATTACTTTTCAATCATCAAAACTGTAATCCTTTAACATTTTTTTCTTTAAAATGAGATGAAACTGATTTAAATCTACTAAACAAAATAAGTTTCAGAATCAGAATCAGAATCAGAATACTTTATTGATCCCTGGGGGAAATTATTTTTTGTTACAGTGCTCCATTTTAAACCAACATTAAGACAAGACAGACAATACGCTAACTAAGAATAGTACAATATATACATATATATACATACATACATACATAAGTCACTTATAAATAAATATTTGGAAAAGAAACATGTGTAGTTGTAGCAGCAAACAGTGTGTTAAGTGGATGCGTTGTACAGGGAGATGGCCACAGGCAGGAATGATTTCCTGTGTCGTTCAGTGGTGCTTTTCGGTAATCTCAGTCTCTCACTGAACGAGCTCCTGTGACTGACCAACATGTCATGGAGTGGGTGGGAGGTGTTATCCAACATTGTCTTTATCTTGGACAGCATCCGCCTCTCCGACACCACCTTGAGGGAGTCCAGCTCCATCCCCACAACATTGCTGGCCTTACGGATCAGTTTATTAAGTCTGTTGGCATCTGCGACCCTCAGCCTGCTCCCCCAGCATGCAACAGCATAGAGGATCGCACTGGCCACAACAGACTCATAGAAAATCCTCAGCATTTTCTGGCAGATGTTGAAGGACCTCAGTCGCCTCAAAAAATAGAGACGACTCTGGCCCTTCCTGTAAAGTGCTGTGGTGTTTTTAGCCCAGTCCAGTTTATTGTCAATGTGTACTCCAAGGTATTTATAGTCCTCCACAATGTCAACACTGACCCCCTGGATTGAAACAGGGGTCAAGTGTTTCCTGGTCTTCCTGAAGTCCACGATCAGTTCCTTGGTCTTTGCCACGTTGAGCTGCAGATGATTCTGCTCACACCACGTGACAAAGGAGTCGACCACAGCCCGGTACTCTGTCTCATCATCCCTGCTGATGCATCCAACCACCGCAGAGTCATCAGAAAACTTCTGAAGATGGCAGGTCTCTGTGCAGTGGCTGAAGTCTGTGGTGTAGAGGGTGAAGAGGAAGGGGGAGAGGACAGTCCCCTGTCGTGCCCCTGTGTTGCTAATCACCTTGTCAGACACACACTGTGGGAGACGTACATATTGTGGTCTTCCTGTCAGGTAATCAACAATCCAGGACACCAGAGAAGCATCCACCTGCATCGCTGCTAACTTATCACCCAGGAGGGTCGGCCTGATGGTGTTGAAAGCACTGGAAAAGTCAAAAAACATGACCCTCACAGTGCTCGCCGGCTGTTTGAGCAGATCAGCACAAATAGTAAGGGTCTGGGTTGCAAAGCAGAACATTTTTGCACATCAGATGTTTCATAGTACTTACTGTTGGAGTCTCAAGGTGAAAAAAATGTAATTATCCCAACATAATTATTTTTGGTGGAGATTTACTGATGGTAGCAAAGAGCATATATTCTGTAATATAGGCTTTGGCGCTGACTCAGGTTTGTAGCCGCTTTCTCCACCTCGTCTGCATTCTGCTCTAGTGAGCAACAGTCATCCAAGTGATTCTGACTTAGCTTGACCTAGGACAATATTCACCAGGTCCAGTTCCACCTCACTGGGCGCATATTGCCGCTTATGCACTTAACAGTAGTGTGCTCTTTCTTTTCCACTCTTCATCCTTTCCCGTCTTTCTTTTAGTTGTCTCAACAATTTCTTTTTGCATCTCACACTCTTTCCTTCACTCATCCGTTCTGCGTTCTCCTTTTACTGTCTGTTACACCAACTCTTTGTCAATTTGTGCTCATAAATTCTTTACCCATCTCCCTAGTCATAATTTAATAATCAGAAAGAAAGAAAGCGGACTAAAGTCATTCTTTTTTTTTTTTTTTAGATTTGCACAGTCATGTATGTCATGTCCAATCTCATTAATAAATCTGAAACAGACTATATCAAGTTCGAAATGTGATACATACGCATCTGTGAGAATCAATAAACCCATGGCAAACGGAGAAAATAAGTACTGTAAGCCTGCATGAGCGGAGTAAGTCTGCAAAGCTTATACTAACATGGGCGCATGCACTGAAGCAAGCATGCACACACACATTAACGGACCACCTTGACCTGATAAAGACGCATCAATACTTCTAGCCCTAGCGGCTTCGGTAAGGACCATGGTGGCAAAGTCATTGTTGTATCACCAGCTAATGGTGCTAATATTTGTGTGGGCCATAAATAATGCTAACAAATAACCACATAAAAAGAATTAATGAAAAGCAAACAGAAGTGGAGCAGAGAGATGCATGGTTATACAGAGTAGGGACAAATTACCCTAGGGGGTGGTGGTGGGATGAGGGGCTTCTGTACAGTCATTACTCTGTACAGCGAGTACGGTCTGGCTAACACCTGTGTTTCCCTCCGATCTGCTTCACCCTAATTAGCCCACACACACCCTGGGGATCCTCTGACACATAAGACCTGGGCTGAGGTGGGAAGGGGGGGGGGGGGGGGGGGGGGGGTTAGAAAGGGGGAAAATGAGGAGGGCATATAAAAGTTGAGGAAGAGAAGAAGAAAAAAGGGGGGAGGTAGAAAGGATGGGTTCTTGTCATTTTCTTTCAAAGTCCTCTTCTGCTGATATACGATTAAAATGTTTTCATGAATCAGTGTTAGAGAGAAAGTAGAGAGACGGAAAGAGAGCATGACAGCAGGGCTGGCAGAAGTTAACTGACATCTGCTGACAGTGGTGAGAACTAGAGGCTGAGAGGTGGAAAAGTCACACTCACCTCCCAGTTTCATTTGCACTCCCGCCACAGTTCAGATGTGTGGATAGAAATGTTTGTTAATTCAGATGTCGCTTTTATTCTTCTTAGAAACACCTGGAACCCCTGCCCCCTGTATTACTTCCTCCTCCCACTCCCAGTGATAACACGATTCCTTAGCGTTGCATCCTGACAGTCCATCTTGTTGAGGTGGAGGTGTTTCGGTGGTAACTTAATGCTGTCACACAATTAATGACTTTGAATGTCTCAAACTTTTAGCTATTCTAGCTCTACATTTTTTCACCCTATAAGTTTGTTTTCTTATACAAAATGTTCAACTGGCCTGTGACATTGTTTTTGCTCTTCTCTTCCTTTCCATTGTTTTCTCACTGAAGGCAATCAATGGGATAAAGTTACCGCTTGCAAATGCATGGATCCAACTTGATGACCAGAGGATGAGGAGGATCCAGAGGGGGCAAAGAAAAAGAACTAACAATGTGCACAAGTTATGTCTAGTGTTGCTTCTCAAAACAGAAATAAACACCTGTATGTAAATAGACAAAGAAAAGTCATCCGATTTAACGGCGTGTTTTTCCTTTCAAGTGAGTGAACATATCGCTTTATTCGTTCTATGTGTAATGCAGGGCTCTAGAGTGCGACCAATTTGGTCGCAAATGCGACCAAATTTTTCAGTGGTGCGACTAAAAATAAATATTTGGTCGCACAGGTGCGACCAACTGTTCCGGTAACAAAAAAAAAATCTCTGTAACTCTCCGTGTGGTCAACAACAGACACACATTATGCCCCTATCGTGGACTAAACCAATCAGAGATAGTCAGGGGCGGGACCTCTCTGATTGGCCGTGGTCCAGTTGAAAGTGCAGGTGGAAGAGAGAGGTGAGTAGCTTGAATAAAGCGATATCAATTCATTAACGGATTCCACACAAAGACCTAAACACGGAGCGGACCCAACACATCAGAATCAGCTTCGTCTTTCTCGGCTTTCTCACCCGACGGCCTGAACACGGACACGCTGTCGGAGCTTAGCGATTCTTCGGGTCCGCGCTGTGTTTACGTCTTTTTGCGCTGATTCTGAGCTGCAGGTTTTGCCTCTCTCCAACCAAAATTCACCGAGCCTGCAGCAAAAGAAGCAGCAAACTGCGCTTCACATTTGATCAATGTCGTCATGAATTCCCTCTGACTTTTGCTGTTTTGCTTCCACCACGATAAAAATCACACTTCCTGCACAGCTCTCTCTCTCTCTGTACTTCAGGAACAGTTTCCCGTCTCAAATCTGTTTTCTGCATTATTCATTCGCTTATTACCCACCAGTCTAGCGTTGTTTACAGCGCTTTTTCTTTTTTCACTTAAATGACCTCGGACAAGAAAGCCTAATTTCTGCTGTTCAATACTGAAGAAATTTAAATTTCTTAAAATTATGCAAAATTGCAGAATATTTTTAAGGTTATCTGCTATAAAAAGCCAGACCAGGAAAATCTCCTTCATGTTTTCCTGTGTTTTATTCTCAGTTACTTTCACACAAAGGCATCTGCTGTGATTTTCACAATTCTGATGAAGTCTCATGTGTATCAGTACTGATAAATGATCAGAATTATAATATTTCTGACTGTCTGAGGCTAAATTGAATCAAATCAGGACTTTGAGAACCGGAATTGAATGGATTATAGAAATCAGTGATGATACTCAGCCCTAGTGAGCAGCCTAGGCCTGAGAGAAGTGGATGTACTGTAGCTGTGGGTAATAAGAAAAGATGAAAAGAACTATTGATAACTTTTTTGTTAAGTTAAGGCCTGATCTGTCTGAAATTCATAGCCAGTGCTCTGACACGGTGCCATCAATATTTGAATGCTGAAAAAGCACAGTGTATCCAGAAAACACATTATATGCTGCAGTAAATGCACTGCCCAAGTGTCCCCTCTCCCCACGGCCTTTCAGCAGCAGACAGCAGCAAACAGGTCGTCAGAGGAGGCCAAGATGATGATTAAGTTTTTAACATTTTCTACAATATTGACAAAGCACTTTAAGCACAAGTTTGTTAGTTAATAATTTAGAAATTAATATTGTCTGTATGGACTTCCCCCCCCCCCCCCCCCCCCAAAGAAAGTGCACATGTAAAACTGCGGTGTTAAGCAATGCGGTTGAAAAATTTGAGTGCGCCTAACTTTTGTGCCGGTACACCTAAATTTTTAAAGTTAGGCGTACCGGTGCGCCCATGTCAAAAAGTTAGTCTAGAGCCCTGGTGTAATGCCAGAAATGACCACTTTTGATGCTTTGATTGCTGCAGGTTACATGAGAGTAAAATTCTCATATTGTCTCTACTTTAAAAAAAAAATGCATCATGAAGAAGTCTGCACTTTCATACACCTCCTTTTTCTCACTGTCACACTCACTTTGCCCCTCTTCACACTGTTGCCTGCATAGCAACACACAAGGCAAACATGCACACACACACACACACACACACGCAGAACCGCATACTGGACTACGAGTGTTTTCGCTTCTGCAAACACACACACACACACATGCCCCCACACACGCATACACAGGAATTCATTTGAATGGATTAAAGTTGACACTCAAAAATTGTGTTGCTCTACGGCTGATTTTATGCCAGGAATCTCTAGTACAGTGTGGTGTGTGTTTGTGTGTGTGTTCACACTGAGACGGGAGAGTACTGATCCCACACATACATCATATTATTCTATGCCTCAGGACCCCTCCAGCCACACGCGCACACACACACACAGACACACACACACTATTAGCACTTATTAATAAAACCAACTATATATCGATATTTAATGTCACTTCATTACATAGAATTACAAGAAAAGCAATTTTTAACTTGATATTTAGCTCTCTTATATTTTAATTGCAACTTTGATCTATATTAATTAATTGAAATGTCCTCATGCACTGTGTGTGAAGAAGATTTCTCTGTTTGAAGCATACAAGACGTCAAGTCAGATGAATATAATTAAAATGCATCAACTGAACAAAAAAGTTGGGATTCCCTTGATGTGAGGAAAACACCAACATGGAATTTAAACCAAAAAATATTTGACTGAATTGACATAGTCTTGCAGATATTGACAGAAACTTGCTTTACTGTGTTTTTATGCTAAATATCCTCGTACTGAGATGCTAAGAGTGAAAAATTTCTCTTCATTTTAAAATCTCCCTATTTTAATATATTACTCGTAGCTTCCACATTTCTCTTTTTGTGATTTTTTTTATTCTCCTCTCCTCTGCTCTCCTCTCTTCTCCTCTCACAGACACATCTGAGACTCCTCTGGCAGTGACAGAAGTAGGCTGCATACGCCACAGCGCCAGTCCAATCAGTGACGATCTGCATGGTAATGTGTGGCAGGGGCGGGATAATGAAGTTCCCAGCTTGCCGACTAGAAGGCTATCCTCCGGTGTGCTGAGTGATTTATCTCCTCTGTCAAGAGCCAGGACAGCCAGGACTTGTCCTTCCCCATGGTCCCTAAGAACAGGACTTGAGCAGAGCCAGATAAGAGATGGGAGGAGAAGCTTGAAAAACATGAATATAAGCATAGGCATATGATAACAAAGCAAACAAAACCACATATATTAGCTGTGAAGCTTTTAAGCAGTAGTCTGCTTACTAGTACTATCTTAAAATTTATTATTTTTGTTGTTGGACAATAGTAGGACCTTTGACTCTGCTCGTATTTTTTTTCACTCCTTTGTCCGCTACACTGTAGACTTATCCATCACACTCATCCCGCCCAAAGCCACATGACAAAATGCAAAATAACTCTCATTCATGATTTACAACTCTTTTGTAATGCAGCCACAAACAAACCCAACAGTGTTGTCTATTATGCAGAATGCAAGCCAAAAACATAGAAAAAACAAACAAACAAACAAAGGCCATGTTGTCATTTTTTATTTATTTTTATTAAAATCCAAGTATTTGGAAATGTCTTAGAGGTTTTTTCATAACATGGACTCTTTGATTCTTGAAAGCAGGTATGAATTGATGGACATTTAACATGAGAAATATGTTGTCAGCTTAATAACAATTTACCAAGTAGATTACTTTAGGTAACCACACTAGATTTTCTTCCCTAAGTAGCTTTGCGATAGGTCGCCTTCCCCCACTAAAGTAATTAGCAGTGTGCAAAGCTAAGGTTTTAAAATAGAAACTAACATCTTGGCATGTTAACTGACATTTTTTAGTGATTCATGAAATTAGTTCAGAGGTTTAGTTCCTGCTCATGCCAAAAATATCCATACAACATTGATCAACGTTAATCCTCACTGTACTATTCAATTACGTCCAACCAAACAGTTTACTTGGGCTACATTTTAGTGTTACGTAGTGCTCCTGTTAGTTTTCGAGCCAAACTGAGAGGGTTTTTTCCCCGCTTTTTTCCCATCAGTGTTCAGCAGGCTTTTCTGTGTTTTTGTGATCTGCTGACATAATGCTGGATGATGGATTGGTGAGAAGAATAACCTACAAAAAAAGTTTTTGGCAACATCAGCTGTTTCAAACTATGGCTAAAATCATCACTTTCAGCATATTGTGGCATAATGATTGAGTTGATGTAGTCATCCTACAGGCGATGGGCTACACTGTAGGAAGACTGCTGTCATTTCATACTGTTGCTCTTTGTTTTACACTGTGTAGTTTAGACCTAATTACCTGTATTCATCAAAGCACACCACATACTGCAGCCATGATCAGCAACGGCAGATATAACCTGTAACAAAGTCTTTAGACCATCGTCTTTATTCTTTTCCATTTCCACATACTTCTTTCTTTTCTCTAGCACTCAACATTGATCCACGTCTCCGAGGCCCACAAGCTTTGGTCAAAATAGTTCAGTGAAATACATAATGAGTTTATTTAGGTAATTAAGCATTCAACTGGAATGACAAAAAAAGCTCAGTGAATATGCCTAAGGGTTTTTTCGTGTTATCAAGGCAAAATTCTCAATATACTTAATATGTCTAATAGCCTAATTTCCTACATATAGAATTATTTCTACTTGTTTTACTGGTTAATTAAATGAAACAAACATGACAGACAGCTGACCTGTCCCTATATTGGGTACGTGGAAGAAAATAGATGGAGATAAAACAAAACTTTGTAAATCAGATGGCTGGCAAGTCTTTTTTCAATACAGGAAGGAGCACATACATTAGATTATGATATACCACATTATTGTGTCATTAAATGCTTTATTATTACATTTTTACATTTAAAAATGCAATTAGAGCTATATGGTAAATGGTAAATGGCCTGCATTTGTATAGCGGTTTTCTAGTCAATAGGACCCCAAAGCGCTTTACACTACATTCAGTCATTCACCCATTCACACACACATTCACACACTGGCGATAGCAAGCTACATTGTAGCCACAGCTGCCCTGGGGCGCACTGACAGAGGCGAGGCTGCCGGACACAGGCGCCACCGGGCCCTCTGACCATATATTACTTTAGATCTATGTCACATCTTTATATGAGATCTATATGTAAGGAAGAAGCTAGCCTTTTTACACAAAGTCAGGACACAGCAGACTGGATATGCTACACGTATGTTAAATCTATATACAGGACCAGTGCAGTTACACATGGCTCTGAGGCGGTTCTGTATAAAATAGAACACAGCTGATGTTGCTGACAAAGCTTGTGCCTTGACACTGAGGCAACATGGTCTGAGATTTAACCAATACCCTAAGAGGAAGATTATATCACTGAATAAATATTATTTAGTTGTTGAGGCCCACGGTGGAGTAATCTTTTCTATTCTTTAAAACTGAGCTTCTAAATTAAACTGCATCTACAATAACTATCTTCATCCAGATAACTGCTAATGTTAAATGAATAGGAATTAAAGCGCATGTAATGGTTTTTTATTTTAAAGAAAGTAAAATAACCACACTTTTTTTGAAAAAATATTGATATTTCCCCCCACATTACACACTATTGTATGCACTACTTTGGAATTAATCATTCATTGCACTAACAATGTCCCGATGTTTTTTCCTCTCACCTTTCCTCTTCTGGTTAATTAAAACAAATGAACAAAGCCAGGGGTTCTCATAACCTGATTTAGAAAAGATCAACCTCATTTGAAGGGAATTAAAATGTAATGCAGTGGAATTCATTATCTAATTTCCGCTGAGTATACTACGAGGCAAGGTACAGTATCGATGAACGTTAAGTAAAAAACAAATATCATCACTGCTAAAAAGAAAGTCACAGCATTTATAGAGGGCGAAAAGCAGCAATTGACAGAATATCCAGAATAATTAAACATACTTAACAGTTCAAAAAGTGTGAAGAGAGCATCCCCCAAAGCTTTTGAAAGTGATATCAAAGTACCTGGTTTAAGGCAGGAGTTGCCACTTTAATTTATCAGCACTTTAATTAGCCACAAGTTGAGAGACTTAAAGGTTTACTACCTTTAAATTGCATTCAAGAGAAAGACTAGAGATGTGGAGTAAACTTACATAAATTTTGTTGCAATAGAAGAAAATATTGTTCTTGTGTTGTACATTTGTTATTTATAGTTTGCTGGTGAATGTGTCTGCTGTCACTACAAGTTTCTTCACACTTCAGTCGAACTCCTCAACATCACACATGTTGGCCAAAGTGATTATTAAGAAAAAACATATCTATTAACATGATAAACCACAGAGTAATTTTCTCATTTACTTACTACTGCTACCAGTGTTTTTATACATTTCTACACGTAGACAAAATGAGATTTGTAATTTTTCCTCAGAGCAGTGAAAACAGAGCCAACGAAAACTCGTCTAGCAGGATGGGCTCCCATTTATCCTGAATATTCTCAAACATTCAGATAAAGGTTTTTTTTATTTTGAGCTTTTTAAGTTTAAGCCTTTGTTATAATTTCCTTTCATGAAAAGAAAATTATTTATTCCAGCGGCTCCGGTAAAACAGATTCACGCTAGCTTTCAAAGGGAATATCCAATTGCAGCCCAAAGATGGCAATAATTTATTGGATAAATCTTTGCAAACAGGCAGTGGAAGATTCTTTACAAGATGTTTGCTTCGCTGTTTGAGGTGTTAAGAGATAGATTTCTTTCACGCTGTTGGGTTTTAATCTGTTTTTAGATTTCACTGGGCAAGCACTGTCTGCCTTGCTTTTCCTAAAAGAACACATCTTGTGTAAGTATTAGAGATGGACCGATCCGATATTACGTATCGGTATCGGTCCGATACTGACCTAAATTACTGGATCGGATATCGGAGAAAAATAAAAAATGTAATCCGATCCATTAAATATCACGAAAGCACCTCACAAAACTTGCAACACACCGTAACTCACCTCAGAACGTTAGCACGTCGGAGCAGTATGCATCACGTGATAGAGCGGCTGTGGCATGCCGACCTGTCAGTGGTCTGGATAGCATTTGGAGCTTCGCTAGCAACCCGGCATTTCATCTCCGACAAAGTTATCCCAAGAGAAGTAAAGCAAGTGTGTAAGTCCATCTCTGAATGTTTGTAAAGCATTCCTGCGTTAAGCTTAACAAGCGATATATGGAGCGACTGCCTCTTCTTGCTGCTACTTCAATCATGAAACTGCTTAACGATCAGCTGATCGGCTTTTCTGTCGCGAGTCCGTGTCTCTAGTTTGCTTTTGGGCCACTTTGCACCAGAAAGAGGAAACCAGCGGATAAACAACAGCAGCACGTTTAAGCTTGATCAGCTGTTGTTAGAATTTATTTAATATTACTTTCTACTCGAGGATCTTTTTCTACGTAGCTGACGCTGGTAACTGTGCAGGGGCGGATCTAGCAAAGTTTAGCCAGGGGGGCCGATAGGGCATTAACAGGGAAAAGGGGGCACAAAGACATACTTTTCTTTCTTATTCTCATTTAAAATGTCTAGCTTTTAATAAATAATTATCTTACACCTAAAGTTTTAATTTGATGTAAAATGAATAGAAGTCAATTACTGTATATAGTAACTATTAAGTCTAATATATATACCCTAGTAAGCTATAGTACTTTTTCCTTTGGGAAGGTACCATCTGTGCAGTCTGCAATTTTGTTGAAGAAAGATGTTGAATCTATTTAATATTTCTTGAAAAATAATTGATTTCTGTGCATTTTTTTTCACACTGCATCAAATTAAGGTTGATTACGTCGATTAAGCATCATGAGGTGGAGCGTGAGGGGTGGTTCCCTATTTTTTATTTATTTATTTTTGTTGTTGCTGGGAGTTGGAACCCTATTAGTTAGGTTGCTTAATATTTATGCTAAGTACTCTTTAAAATACCAGAATAGGGAGGATGGTGTAGGTTTAAGTTTATTAGATTGATCAGTATTGCTGTACTATGAATTTTTTTTTTTTTGCATACAGGTATAACAGAATAGCTTTAGTGTAGTTGTTGTTTTAAACTTGAGTATGAACTTATACAAAATGCAGCAAGATATTTAAAAAACAGTTTTGTTTATTAAAAAACACTATATCGGATTCATATCGGTATCGGCAGTTATCCAAATTTATGATATCGGTATCGGTATCGGTATCGGACATAAAAAAGTGGTATCGTGCCATCTCTAGTAAGTATAAGCTCTTGAGATAGTATTAGTAATTTTTGGTTTTATGATAAATAGCCTTGTGAAACTGGAAGCGGATAGCCTAATGCCTGGTAAAAGCAAGTCTGGTTGAAACCTGCTAATTTTAAAGATCAGGCTAACAGAAACTGGACATATCAAAATAGTATTGTTTAGCTTTAGTTCATCATGATGAAGAGATCATTTTAGTAAAAGATAAAACATACTCATTAAGAAAGAAAGGTATCTAAAAATTAGTGCATCATTTCCAGTATTTATTAGTTTAGCTCAGCTGTTACCGGGTTCTTACCTTTATGTAAATCCTAAATCCTTCTCCAACAGCAAGGCTATTACTTATTCATGCACTCCCCGTTTCTCACATATAAAGTAAGTAAAATCCACGAATCAACGGTTGCCAGTTGTTAGCTCTAAGTGAGTATAATGATGCAGATAAGAGGCTCATTAGGGGTTTTTCTAGCATGAGCTGGCTAAAGATACAGTCCTAGATAAAGACAATGAAGACAACTCACGTGAGTCAGGTCTTTTTTGGGTTTTCTAGAACTTCATAGTCTACTTCTATTGGACTCAGTGTACCACTGAAGTAAATGTAATACTATTAAAAAAGACTCATACTGCTAATTTGTTAGGATTTGTTATATCTGACACTGTATCATCAGCAAAAAGCCAGAAAAGCTGTACCTTTTTCTTTGTTCATGTTTTTTTTTTTTATCAGTCATCTGTGATAGGGTTGGGTACAAAGGCACAACTAGAATGGAAAATGTTTTCCTTTTTCTGAGTCAAAAGGATCTAGTGTTACACTCTTGTTCGCTGTAGCTCATTATTAGGAAGCGTTAACAAGTCTGTGTTCAGGCAGCGGGGGGAGTAAGTACACAGTAATTGACTCCTGGCCTCTCTCGTCGCATTAGCGACCCAATAAAATGGCTCTGCTTTCACAGGCGTGCAAGATGACTGAGGGAACATGGTTGTCTCATTTGTCATCAGAACTGCCTCAAATAAGGCCTCAGCATATGAACCATGAACTTGATCTTCCATTTTATAATAGACTCATTGGGTGTGCATCTCTCTTTATCCGTATCTTTATTTTTTCCCTATCATCAGACTCTGTGAATGAAGCCTCATTTGCATGACAGTGTTTCACAGCATAAAACACCAGTTTAACATTCAATTGCACACATAGACTGTATTTATGCACACACAAACTGTGACTTGAATGTCAAAGGCATGTCACTGCAGAGCACAACCACAGTCTGGTAGCAGCTGAGGCTGCCGTGTGTCTGAGCAGACTCCTTAGAAGCAGGCAAGGGTGAGGGTGACAGCGTCAGCTTGGCTTTCCTAATGAATGTCTCACTTCCTGCGGCACACTTCCTTCACTCACCCCTTGCAGGCACCTAGCACCCCACCGCCTACGGGCCCAACATCTCACCGGTCGACAGCTAGTGCCATCGTTGGTATGACCTCATGGCCTCCCAACCTCGCCAGCGGAGCCAGTGTCACTTTGGTTTTGGCAAAGACTAGGGTTCTGGGGGTGGTGTCAGGCCATTGTGAAGGATAAATAAATTAATAGAAGTTAATGAGAGAAAGAGTAGCGGCACAATGAAAATTTGTGTTTTTACAGTGTCTTTAGAGTTTCAACACAGTAAGACATTAAAGAACACAGACTGGCATTATTAGTAAACCATAATTATTCTAATATTTCTATGTGTAAAATCTATCATTAAAATTATACTGCCATAGTCAAAAGACATGGAGGGAGAGTGAACAATAACTTTAAATTGCCAATATGTTTGTCTGGGCCTTTCTATATACAGTAGAACATTTCATTATGGATTACTAACATGTCCAAGATATTCCCCACTATGCACCCAGTACAGCCCTAGAAAGATGCAGAAAATAGATGGATGAAAGTATTTTATTTTTAATGTATATTATCTAAGTTTATTAAGGACATGTAACACATGTGCATATCAATAGCGCAGTATCAAACAGTGGACTAAAATCTGAGTATTGAGATAGATAACTATTTACTGAGGTATAATCATTAGCACATATATTTTTATTACACAAGACGAAACCAAACATCCTATTTGTTCTTCTTTTTTAAAGTTTCAAGACAATGTGGAGACGTCAGACTTTAATCTTTGCTACTTTGCATAATAATGTGAAAGGACACTACCCGGGTAGTTTAAAAGATCACACATACACACTCTCACACACAAACAGATATGAGACTTGGTTGAATGCGCCCCACACAAATTGCATGTGGTGTTGCAAACATTGCAAAATCACAGCAGCACAGCATTTGTTTTATTTGGTCACTGACATGTCATGTAATTGATCAGACCTGCTCTTTTTTTGTCTGCGTGTTCTTCATTGTGCTATATACCTCTCTAACTTTCCCTTTTCTGATTGCTGGTTTTCAGTGTTGTTATTCAATGTGTATTTCTCCCATCTCCCCTACTTGAGCAAGGTGACAATTACAGGGTTTCCAAGCTGAGAGGAGACACTCATCAACAGCTATAATCTGTGGGGACCCCTGTCACACACTCTCTCTCACTCTCACACACACACACGCACGCATGACCAACCTGCTTGTATAGCATCCGCATTCAAAGCCTGATACAGCACACACGCTTAAACACGCACACATACACACACACACATTTTACCACCCCCTCATGTCCCATGCTGTTCCTCACTCACAAGTGGAGCAAGCAAATCCAGAGGCATGACAGACAGACAGACAGACATATCATTATCCAAGCCTTTCCATCAGTTTGGGTGTCTGATGATAGCAGGGATGAGGACCACAGTCCCATGATACTCTTAATGCAACTCTGTGCATACTAACAAATACCCAGACACTCACGCCGTCTGTAAAGCCCATACAGTATGTGCCTTTCACCTCAGCCAAAGTTAGGATGTTTTAATGGAAGAAACAGCGGAAAGAGTGGAAGCAGTAAGTTATTTAAGAAACATATAGTCATCTCAGCTTGTACAGCAACCTCGCTGAAGTACAAATCAGAGTCTGTCACCATGAGGAAAACTACTAGTGTTACTTTGTTCCAGCCTCTCTGAACTAACTCTTCCAATCTTTAGAAATGCAAAACTCCTTCCCATTCCCTGTCTCCCCTTTCCTCTGTCCTCTCCTCTTTTCCTGGTGTGGACCCTGTCTGGACCTAAACAGGAAGGGTGTGGTGCTGAGGTGGCACACCAGGGTCGCGACCTGGCCTCCCTCCCATCATTAGAGCCTCCAGCTGGGCCAGGACTTCCGTTGATGTGGTCCACCGAGGAGGGGAGGCAGGGGAGGGACATCCCTTTAATTGTACCCTAGGTCATAGCAAAAGGAATGTCTGAGGTCTGAGGCCTTGTTACACACTCACACAGACACACACATCTACAGACACTCAAATACACACTCTCTCTCTTGCTCTTTCTCCTCTGTCTCTCGTTGTTCTGTTCTATGTTCTCCACCTCCCATACACCCCTGCGGAGAAGGCCACTAATTGGCACATTGGCTGCCAGTGTGGGTGTGGAGGGAATGTCAGCACGCCACGCCATAGCATGGAACCCACAGATATCTCAAAAGCAATATAGGAACCCTGGGGAGAAACAGAGAAGATAAAAAGCACCTTACATCACAGCTTCCTTTGACCACTACATAATAACAAGCAGGTAAAAAATGATGATGCATTAATTCAGCGTACTTGATACTCAAGTTGCAGCCACGTCTGTAGGAATAGGAACGATACATTATGACAATAATTACAATTGCTTCACATATTATTACTAATATTTAAAATGAAATAAACGACACATCCACAGCTAAGTTCTCATTCTGTGGTAACATTAGAATAAGTAAATATGACCCAGATTATTAAAAAAAGACTTTGCTTTTATTGCCAGGTAGAAAACGAAAAAATCTTGGGTGCAGATATGAAAATCTGCAGAATTTATCTGTTAGTCTTACCATTCCACAGCCTATATACCTAAAGTGAAATATAAAATAATGAAGAGTATAACATTGGCAGGTGCTAAGGTGTTTTCCACTGCAGATAGCATTTTTTTCATCCTCTATATCATACATGATTATGTATTTTTGTATGACTAACTCAGATTGTGAGTTGTGAACAAACAAAAAACGCAAGCTGAAGATCAGTTGAAGATGTAAAACAATGACAGTTCTTCAATTTGAGACCAATAGAAGGAGACTAGGTAGCAGAGCCAGCATAAAGACAAAAATAGAGTGGTGTTGAGGGCTGGTTAGAGTGGGTGGGAGGATAGGAGTGGGTCACTATTGGTGCATTTGAACTTGTGGCAAGCCGAGGTGCAGGGGGCCCAAAAGGAGGGAGGGCAGGTCAAGGACTGATAGCCCACAGGGTTGGTGGAGCCTCAGCCCGTGGAGCATGCAGCCAACTTTCCAGTCAACAGATGAGTCAGTCAGCAGAGATGCGCCTAAAATAAATGGCTTCCCTGTTCCAGGCGGAACCACACCCTCTCGTGGTTTCTTGGAGGGCAGCGTGGGCAGGCTGCGCGACCGCCCCTCTGGGGTTTCTGGGGCTTCTGGGGCTGTGGATGAATTTGAAAGGGGGAGGTAACAGAGGTAGAAAAGGGGATCGAGGGAGTGGGTGGTGAGTAGGGCCTGTGAGGACCATGGGGGCGTGTTTGAGGTCCCAACTTGGCAACATTAGGGTGAGGAGCTGGCAACCCCTCAGTCTTTTCATTGTTTATTGTTTACCCACACCGCGGACAGTAAACAATGGCACACCCACTCCTTGGGCAATCTGCGTTGGATGCTGGAGGTGAAGCTCCCAACCTTTCCTATTCCAACACACCACTGGGCCTTTATGGACAGACATAAAATCTCATTTGCTGTCTTTTCCTCTGTCGTATTTTGCATAAAATTCTCCATTATGTGTGTGTGTGTGTATATATATATATATATATATATATATATATATATATATATATATATATATATATATATATATATATATATATATATAATTTTTTTTTTTTAACACATATAATGTAAAAAAAAAATCTTCTATTTCTCTCAGTCTCTGTTAGGGGTTCCGAAAGAGACTCAGGCGCAGGCCAGGGTTTTCCTTTAAACGAAGGACAGTGCGTTTATTTACAGTGAACACATACACCAAGTGGCTATATACAACGTGCAGGGGAAATGGGTCCGGGTCGCCAGGGTCCGTGGGAAACAGGGTTGGGAGAAGGGTGTTCCACACTTTCTGTACAAAAAGTTCCCCCTTCAATCACTCCTCTCCGCATCGGGTTCCAAAAACGATCTACACAAAAAACGTCGGGTTAGCAGGATAATAATAAGAAATTCTCAAGGTGAAGGTTAGCCGAAACACAAGTCTAACTGACACTGATAGCTCAACGATCCAGCGAAGACTAGTGCAGACTCGCCATCTAAGTAGTGCAGTAATCAGCTGGGATCAGCGGCCGGTGTGGTGATGAGCAGGTGTGTGGGCCAGCAGCGGGAGCCCGCAGTGAGCATCGCCGTGGCGAGAGAGAGAGAGAGAGTGAGAGAGAGAGGGCGAGAGAGCAAACAAACCACAAACATATTGCCCAATAGAGGATTGACCAGCGGGGCACAGGGACCATGACAGTACCCCCCCCTCAACGGGAGCCCCCCGGCGACCCACCAGGCTTACCAGGATGAGACAGATGGAAGGCCCGCAGCATACGCTTGTCCAGGACAGCGGCCCGCGGAACCCAGGACCGCGGCCCGCGGAACCCAGGACCGCTCCTCAATGCCATAGCCCTCCCAGTCCACAAGGTACTGGAAGCCACGCCCACGGCGGCGAGAGTCCATAATCCGCGTGATGGAATAGGCGGGCAAGCCGTCCACAAGCCGGGCGGGCGGAGGGGGCCCGGAAGGAGGGCACAGAGGGCTATTCCGGACAGGTTTGATTTGGGAGACGTGGAACACATTGTGAATCCTCATGTTGCGCGGCAGCCGGAGTTTCACAGAGACGGGGTTGATCAGCGCCGAAACCTCAAAAGGACCAATGAAGTTTGGGTTGAGTTTCTTGGACTCAGTCCTGAGAGGAACAAAGCGCGTGGACAGCCATACCTTTTGTCCCACGCTGTATGCTGGAGCTGGTGTGCGGCGGCGATCTGCGGTCTGTTTGGTTCGGTCCTTTGTGCGCAGCAACGCCGTCCGTGCGGCCCGCCAAGCTCGTCGGCACCTACGTAGATGGGCCTGGACAGATGGTACAGAATACTCACCCTCGACAGAGGGGAAGAGAGGTGGCTGGAAACCCAGTGAGACCTCGAAGGGAGACAGACCAGTGGCGGAGGAAGTCAGACTGTTATGGGCGTACTCAATCCAGGGTAGTTCATCACTCCAGATGGACTGGTTGGAGGACGCTGTGCACCGCAACATTGCCTCGAGCTCTTGGTTAGCTCGCTCACACTGACCGTTGCTTTGGGGATGGTAACCGGAGGTCAGACTGACCTTTGCTCCTAATGAGGAGCAGAATTCCTTCCAGACGCCAGACGTGAACTGGGGGCCTCTGTCAGACACAATGTCTTCCGGGATCCCATGCAAACGAAACACATGACGGGTAAGCAGTCGTGCGGTCTCCATGGCCGTGGGAAGCTTGGGTAGAGCTATGAAGTGGGCAGCTTTAGAAAAACGGTCTACGATGGTAAGTATGACAGTGTTGCCTGCTGATTGCGGCAGTCCAGTTACAAAGTCCAAAGCTATATGGGACCACGGCCTGGACGGAGTCGGCAGGGGATTGAGCTGTCCAGCGGGCGGCTGATGAGATGGTTTATTCCGGGCACAGGTCGCGCAGGCGGAGACGTACTCCCGAGCGTCTTTAGTCAGAGAGGGCCACCAGAAGTAGCGCTGGAGGAAGTTGATAGTGCGGTGGACCCCTGGGTGGCACGTAAAGCGGGCAGTATTAGTATTAGTATTTAGTATTTATTTATTTATTGTCATTGTCAAGAACAATGAAATTGCGTTTGGGGCTTCCATACAACCCAAAAAAAAGAAGAAAATAATAAATACCCCTTAAAACCCAAGTGTACATATTTAACCCAGTGTGACTCCAATGCAATAAGATAATCCTTAGCAATAATGTTCGTAGAAATTCAGACAAAGACCATTGAAGTACTTGAGAACGTACTGATTGAGGGACGTAGAGCCGTTGGGCTGGCCCACCTCCCGGATCCGGTTCCGACACCTGAGCCTCCCGAATGGCTGCTTCGATCCCCCAGGAGATGGCGCTCACGACACAGGTGGCGGGGAGAACGGGAGCGGGCTCAGTGGTGTCCTCCGAGACTGAGAACTGACGGGACAGGGCGTCGGGTTTGACATTCCGGGAACCGGGTCTGTAAGAGATGGAGAAGTGGAAACGGGTGAAAAACGGGGCCCACCTGGCCTGTCGAGCGTTGAGCCTCTTAGCTGATTGTAGGTATGCCAGGTTCTTGTGGTCTGTCCAGACGAGGAAAGGCTGAGCCGTGCCCTCCAACCAGTGCCGCCACTCCTCCAGGGCTAGTTTTATCGCCAGCAGTTCCCGATCCCCGACATCATAGTTTCTCTCTGCAGGGGACAGACGGCGGGAGAAGAAGGCACAAGGGTGGAGCTTACCGTCCTTCCGTTGCGACAGAACCGCTCCAACCCCTGAGTCGGACGCGTCGACCTCGACCACAAATGGCTGCGTGAGGTCGGGTTGGATCAGGATGGGGGCTGAGGCGAATCGTTTCTTCAGTTCTTGGAAAGCTGCCTGAGCTTCTTTGTTCAACTGAAAAGGAAGCTTGGGAGAGGTTAGCTGGGTCAGCGGCAAGGCAACTCGGCTGAAGTCCCGAATGAACCGCCGGTAAAAGTTGGCAAACCCAAGGAAACGTTGCAGTTGGTGCCTATTAGGAGGTTCCGGCCACTCAACAACGGCTTTTACCTTCACAGGGTCCGGGCGGAGGTTTCCTTGGTCGATTATGTACCCCAGGAATGCAACGGTGGAGACGTGGAACTCACACTTTTCTCCTTTGACGAACAATCGGTTTTCGAGGAGTCGTTGCAGGACCTGTCTGACATGGGTCTCGTGCTCGGATTGGTTTCTGGAAAAGATCAGGATGTCATCTAGATAGACAAAAACAAAACGGTTAATGAAGTCTCTGAGCACGTCGTTCACCAGGGCTTGGAACACCGCAGGGGCGTTAGTGAGACCAAAGGGCATGACAAGGTACTCGAAGTGGCCGAGGTGGGTGTTGAAGGCGGTCTTCCACTCATCGCCCTCACGGATGCGAACCAGATGGTATGCGTTTCGCAAATCCAGTTTGGTGAAAACAGTAGCCCCCTGGAGGAGCTCGAAGGCCGAACTGAGGAGCGGCAGAGGGTATTTATTTTTTACTGTGATGTTGTTTAATCCGCGATAGTCAATGCATGGCCGGAGGGTTTTATCCTTCTTTTCGACAAAGAAGAAGCCTGCCGCGACTGGAGAGGTGGAGGCCCGAATGAGGCCGGCAGCCAGGGATTCCGTGATGTACTTGTCCATAGCGTCTCGTTCTGGAAGTGAGATGCTATATAGCCGACTGGTGGGTAAAGGAGCTCCCGGGAGCAGTTCGATAGCACAGTCATAGGGTCTATGCGGAGGAAGTGACTGGGCGCGGGCCTTTTGAAACACCTCAGCTAGGTCGTGATAAACAGAGGGCACATTAGTTAAATCAGCTGATTTCAATACCCCAGGAGAGGGCGTTTCAGTGCTTGGAAGCGAGGCTGCTTTAAGGCAGGTCATGTGGCAGTCCTCCCCCCACCCAGTGACACGCCCCTTTAGCCAATCTATGTGAGGGTTGTGCTGTTGTAGCCAAGGATGGCCGAGAACTAGTGGAGTGCGAGTTGCTTTAAACACCAAAAAACAGATTTCTTCAGAATGATTGCCAGAGAGGGTGAGCTCGACAGGCTCCGTCACCAGAGTGATGTCTGGAAGGCGTTGACCTGACAATGCCGTAACACGTAATGCATGAGGCAGGGGCTCCAATAGTAACCCAAGTTGCCGGGCTAACTGACAGTCAATAAAGTTTTGTTCCGCCCCAGAGTCGATTAACACCGATAGGGAGTGGCTCTTAGAGTGAATGGAAAGCGTGGCCGGTAGTGTTAAACGGGGAGGAGCTTCTTCCTGGCTCAGCTCGCCCACCAGTACTCCTACCATCACTGGCGGGCGCGCCCTTTTGCCCGCGAAGGGCAGGTAGCCACAACATGTCCCCTGTGACCACAATAGAGGCACTCACCGGCGGTAATCCGGCGCTGATGCTCCGCCGCGGTGAGATGGGAGCCGCCCAGCTGCATGGGTTCCTCTCCATCCCCGCTCTCGTGAGTCCGGGAGGGGCCGGCATCCGCCATGGCGCCGGTGCCAGAGACTCCCGCAGCCTCATGGAGGTTGTAGTTCCGCTGCGACCGGCGAGCCCGTAACCGCTCATCCACCTTAATGCACAGGGACATTAGCTCATTAAAGGAGGCAGGGAAATCACGCATGATTAGCTCGTCCCTTAATTCTTCTCTGATATTGTTCAGCAACGTGCTCCGTAGCGCCTCCTGATTCCACCCTGCCTCTTCTGCCAGAATCCAGAAGTCGATAGCGTATTCAGACATGCTTCTCCTACCTTGTTTGAAGTTGAGGAGACGGAGAGCAGCGGCCTCTGCCTGGGTTAAACACATTCTTAAATTTGGAGAGAAAGTCAGCGTAGGTGATGACAGGATCAGAGTTTAACACAACCTGGGCCCACTTTAGTGCACGGCCCCTCAGAAGTTGAACTAAATAAGTGATCTTCGCCCCATCGTTGCTATGAAAACGCTGCAGCTCGCGAAACGTCAGAGACACCTGAGCCAAAAATCCGGCACATTTGTCAGACTCACCCGAGAATGGTTCCGGTGTGGGTAAAGGTCCGTCAGACGGCGTACCGACCCGCGGTGAGCTACCTGACGCTACGGCGGGCGGTGCCGCCTGGGGAGCCGGGCTGGGCGGCTGGGGATTCCCTGGTTGCGCATTTCCCTCCAGCGGTATTAACTGCGCCACCGCCAGGGTCAATGCGGTGACATCCTGCCGTAGCTGCCCGAGCATTTGTTCATGGCGGGCCAGCGCGGCTTCCTGGGCGGCCAGAGCCCGGCCCACGGGGTCCTGTCCTGCTGAGTCCATAATGGCTGGATCGTTCTGTTAGGGGTTCCGAAAGAGACTCAGGCGCAGGCCAGGGTTTTCCTTTAAGCGAAGGACAGTGCGTTTATTTACAGTGAACACATACACCAAGTGGCTATATACAACGTGCAGGGGAAACGGGTCCGGGTCGCCAGGGTCCGTGGGAAACAGGGTTGGGAGAAGGGTGTTCCACACTTTCTGTACAAAAAGTTCCCCCTTCAATCACTCCTCTCCGCATCGGGTTCCAAAAACGATCTACACAAAAAACGTCGGGTTAGCAGGATAATAATAAGAAATTCTCAAGGTGAAGGTTAGCCGAAACACAAGTCTAACTGACACTGATAGCTCAACGATCCAGCGAAGACTAGTGCAGACTCGCCATCTAAGTAGTGCAGTAATCAGCTGGGATCAGCGGCCGGTGTGGTGATGAGCAGGTGTGTGGGCCAGCAGCGGGAGCCCGCAGTGAGCATCGCTGCGGCGAGAGAGAGAGAGAGAGTGAGAGAGAGAGGGCGAGAGAGCAAACAAACCACAAACATATTGCCCAATAGAGGATTGACCAGCGGGGCACAGGGACCATGACAGTCTCTTTCTTTCTGTGTGCTGTGTGTGTGCCTCTCTCCCTACTCCTCTCTGTTTTGTGCAGGTCCCTGAGTGATGGTCAGATGCTGACTCTCTAAAACAGTTCAAAGAAAAGGCTAAACCTTAAGTTGGTCCCTGACAGTACACCAAGGTGTTTTGGCCAGTTCAAGGTTAGATGCCCTCTCGACTCTTGCCGTCCATTTGTTTTCGTACGGTTTCTTTTAGAGTCTCACTCTCTGTCTTTCTATGTGTATGTGGGCATGTCCTCACCGTGATGGGTCTCGTTAGCTGTCAAGTGTCATCTTTATTAGCGCTCTCGGTGAGTCAGAGGAATGACAAGAGAGAGCTAGGAGTCGGTCTTTCATTACCCCTGGCGACGGAAGTGTCATTCTCTCCATCTATTATTCATATTCTCTTTAATTTAACCAGGTAGAAGTAGCCTCACAGCCCAGAATTCACAGATATAGTGAGTCACACTAGCAAGACAAACACGGACATGGACATCTTTTTTTTAAAAGCCATTCTCACTGAGACAATCTGCTTACTGACTGCCAGAACACATAGCAATTTTATGTTAGACTCGAGGCTTAAAAAACTGTAAAGATATAAGTGCCATCTGTTACAAAAATGTTGAATATAGTCAGTCAAAAAGTAATCAAAATACTTCTGTATGACAGTACACTCAGTGAAAACTTTGAAATCATGAAAGGCTAGGTGTGATTGTTTATATTATTACAAAGGGTTAAGGTTTTTCTATGCTTCATGCTTGAAAGGAGAAAATGCTAATCATTGCGCAATTAATTATGAATATGATAACATATAATAACATTGTTATTTTTTTCTTTTGTTTGTTTGTTTGTTTGTTTTTTTCCAGACATTTCTTAAATTTGCTTTGGGAAAAAAAATCTTTAGGGAGTACCTACCTTGCCTACATTAGATAAAAAAGATCAAACTGCAAGCATACACTCTTTAATGCAAACACACACACATACACACACACGCAAGCAAGCAATCATAAACAGACACTCAAAATCCACTCAAAACCACACAGAACACACACTGACTAAAGCCTTTAGGAGCTCCAACTTCTCAAAGTTGGAATGATAAGAAGAACAAGGAGAGCAGAAAAGAGTGAGACAAAGAAAAAAAAGAAAAGGAGATAGCGGGAGAGAGGGCGAGATAGAGAAAAACATTACATTTGCTAGCCTAGAATTAGAGCGTGAATGTATTGTCACTCAACTGAATGTTGCAAACTCCAGGTTCCCTCAAAAACAGGGACGTTTCCCTCACTGCCTTTTCCCCCTGAGGACTGGGTGCGTTTGGGGAGATAATTGACGAGTCCCTTGGCATGCAGTCAGTGAACGAGCGCCACACTCAGCGACTCACAGCCACACAAAGCTCCCTCAGTGCGCGTATGTCAGTGTGTATGGCGAAACAACAAACTGGAAGGGGAGTGTGCGTATGTTTGTGAGTGCATGTATGGAAGTGTGGAAGTGTCCGCGTGTGCCCGTGTGTGGTGTGTGTTTATCAGAGAAGGAGGAGGAGAATGGGATGATTATTCCTTTCTTTGTGTCGCGTAATCCATTTCTGCTAAGCTTGAGAGAGCACCCAGGAGTAATGAGAGATGAACCTGAAACAGCCTGACTCTATGAATACCCTTCCGAGGGAAGGCCTGTGCGTTTTCTTTTTCTTTTCATCCCTCTCTTTCTCCGTGCCTCTGTCTTTCCTTTCCTCCGCCTGTGGAATACTTCTGTTTGACTAGCAACTGTTGTGTCTGAGCTGCTTTCTCAAACTATAAGACAGCTATGTCAGATCCGGTGTGATAGATTGAATGCCAGCTTTCCCCCCCCCCCCCCCCCCCCCCCTCCTTCCTTTCCATCTTTTTGTCACCAAAAAGCTAAATGCTTGCCAGACTAGATAAATTGTAGGTATCAGAGTCATGTTCAAGAGGAAAGTTTTAATTGTTTACAGGGAAAGTTCTGTTGAGGTGCCAAAGTAAAGTTGGAATAAGAAGTCTTCTATTTAAAAAGCTTGGCTGAAGTTTCGTATGACAGACCACAACATGTGATACTGACTGAGTATATGCAACATTTCCTATGTTCTCTTGTTTTAAATTTTGGTCATTGATTAGTCATTAGCATTGCAGTGGATGTTTTAAGATACACTGACAATTAGTCAAGAACAAAATGCAAAATATACATAAATACAAAAAGTGAAATTTACATCTCAATAATCGATTTACTGTTTCATCTCTGTCAACTATGAGAAGGGAAGAGTTGCATTTTCATTCGAACCTTCTGCATTATCAATAAATGTAAAAAAGGGGGAAAAAATGCTAATTTATCCTTAATTGCCCTTTCATTTCAACAAAACACTGTATTTTTACTTTAGTCTACATGAATGAATCCAGCTGATGAATTATGTTGAAACAATAAACATAAACTTAAAAAAAGATCCAAAATTTCAGCTTCAGTTTTCACGTAACACTAAATAGAAAAATGCATAAACACGTATCCGTGTTGTTTCAAACTACAGAACACTTTGAAAAGCTGAGCTTCCTCTAACAGCTGCCAAACTGACGCTATAAATACTCACAACTGGCCAGCCTGCTTGTATGTCTGTTTACATGGTCAACATTTCAGCACAGCTTCTATTTATTCAGTTAGTTTGTTTATTAATTTTGAAGTCGTTGTGCAAAATGAAGCTGTCTGATGTCGCTTAGCACTTATTTCAATATATGGACATTTAAAGGTGTTTTTTTCCCCCTCTCAATTACAGCTCCAGTCTTCTGTCGTCTCAGGCGAAGCGGATTTTCTCCAGAAATGTGATACATTGAAAAACAAAGAGCAACTTATTTTCATGTGCGGTTAAATAAAATTTGTCTGTTTAAAAATCACAGTTCGTACTCGTAAGAGCAAAAGAGAGAATCCAGCCAGACGTGACAAGAAACAATGACACAGGGCCAAGTTTCCTAATATTCTGACTGGAACCGTATACACTTCTGCTAACAGATTGAGGAAGCTGTCATATCCACATTTGCCCGGGGACAAATTAATTCATAGGAAAATAAGAAGAACGGGCCGACACATAAGAGGATGTCTCAGCGTCAGACATACATATTAGAAAGACTATGAGAATCACTGTGTGAATCACTCAACCATCATCTCTTTAAGTGACAACAATAAGACAAATACGAGCACTTTTATAACCTTCAGTTTCACATAAAGCCTGTAGATAAGGCTGAATAAACAGAGAGAATATGTGCAAGTGTTTGTGTGATGTTGACTGCTTCGGAGTTTCTGAGTGTGCATGTGTGTGCGCACCGACATATGCGTGTGTATGTGAAAGAGAAAGTGCATGCCAGCAGAAGATTCAGCTGCGAGTGCAGTAGGCTCTTGCACTCAGTCAGTTTGTCCCTGCTGTGCACGCTCCCACCCAACGCCTCCATTCCCGACCCCCTGCAGAGGCCTCTGATTGCCGTGGAAACCGCACTTAAGGAGAAAATTAGGATTGCCTCCTCCCTAATTTAAAAGTACGGCTTAATTGGTTTCATTTATTACAGATGGAAATGCAAAATAAATGTTGTGGTATCTGATTTCATAGGTGTTCTTTTTTTATTTGCTTAGAGAGATGAGATGAAAATAAACAAATCAAACGACAGCTTAAATGAAGGAGCGCAGCGGCTGCCGAACAAGCACAGCAGAAGACAAAAAGAAACAGCAATCCAAACGTAGACAAAATACATGCAAGCATATAAACATACGGTGGACACACACAAACATATAAAACCATGCAGCGCTTCATAGAAACACCCTTTAAGGTACACTCAAGCAGGCTGAGTGTAGAGGTGGAAAATTACTGCTCTGATCCGACCTCCTCATGCACAATCAAGACTGGATTTGGTGCAGGTATATTTATCTCTTGTGGCATTTAAACAGACATGCAGCCAGAATTGAATAACACAAAAATCATTTTCTTACACTCTGCTGCTTGAACAGCAAAATGTTCAACATGTCTTCACATACATATCTTTTGCATGAACGTGCTGTTTAAAATGAGTACAATGTTTAAAATGAGTACAATTCGACATCAACATCTCTGAGGGGGTCGTAAACACCGCTCTTCCTCTCTGGTCATCTTCATTCCTCTCAAACATTTCCTCAACCAGGGATCTGCACGATCACACCAGAAGGTGACACCAGCCGGTGGTCATTTCTCTCTCACTGACCGGTTCTGTGTTGGAACCACAACCACGCCATCGCCACGCGACGTCCCGGGCCCAGGTGAGCTTACCACTATCACAACGCAAATATTACTCCAGTCTTTCTTCTGTACATATGCACACAGGGGGCAAGCAGCGGGGCACGAGTGGTTAGTTTATTTCTGGATGTATTCATTACACAGTGAAAGGGTTGCAGTTGGGACTAGGCAATTGTGGCGCCAGCGTGTGATTGTGGCAAGACAGCCTGACCGCTCAAAAATGGCTGAGCTAACAGGGACGGGAGTGGAGACGAGCCGTACACTTGCAGTCTTTGGCAAGTTTAGTCTCCTCGCTACACCCCTCACTCCCCACCAAACACACCTTATGATGATTATTTACCCCACTGAAACCACTATACGCCGAGACGGTTGACAAAAAAGCGCCAGAGAGAGAGAGAGCACAAAAGGGCAAGGAGAAGAAAGAGGCTGCGAGATCTAAAGTGGAGAATCTGAGTCTTTTCTGCCTTCGTGTTGAAACAGGCAACTTCAGACGAGACAGCCACCAAGCAATCTTGGCAATCACATACTCTTCCACAAAGAAATAATAAGCAGCAACTGGAGAGCGCGAGAGAGAAATTGTGAGAGAAAGAGAAATGGGAGGGTAAAAAGTGAGAAATGGATAGAGTTAAGAGAAACTACTTCTTTGGAGAAGTAACTATGCTCAACCTCCCAATGTTGAGAGAGCAAGAAGTTTATTTGATGGCTCTGTACGTTTGAAATGGTGAAAAAACCTGCTCCTGTCACCTTTGCCTTTCTGTGGCCTGTGTTGCTGAGGGTGTTTCACTCTGGAGTTGTTGTGGAGCTGTTTTGTGATGAGAACACCCTGAGGGAGACACAGTGGGACACAGGGTGTTAGGGTTCAGCTGTGTTTGCTTGCTTACAACCTGAGGAAGAAGAAGGAAAAAAAACACAGACATAAAATCAATGATGAGACTGTTAGTGGAGGTTTAAAAGAGAACGTTTAGACAGGATCCCTGGGTGGAAGGTGATGTAGTTGCAGTTTGTAAAAAGCATGTGATCCAACTCTTCGCTGCAAAAGAGTGCGGGGCAAAAAAGCCTCTGTGTGAAATTGTGGTTTTGTGCGAAAACATATAGGAGTGATTGAGGCAGGGGATGAGTGAGCTTGAGAGCATGTGTTGATCTGTTTTTTTAGGTATTTATGTGAGGTGTAAGGGTGAAGGGGTGGGGAGTCGGTGCGCGGATGCGTGTGTGTGCTTGCGTGCGCATATGCGTACAAGTGCTAGCGCTCTGGTTATCTTTTCTGTGTGTGGTTTAGAATGATAAATCACATCCCATTCTTTAACAGTGACAGCTCTTCGTGGCAGCAAATCTGATTCTGGCCTCTTAAATGAAGACATGTGGTTGAACGGAGGCTGTGAGATCTGAGGTTTGCGATGCCTCTCAAAGAGAATGTCTGAATGGGCCTTTTGATAAGAAAACAGCTTGAAGCCATCCCACACAGGCATGAAAACAGCATGCACCTCCCGTGCGAGAGCCAAACAGATTGGAGGGGATGTGATGTTGGATCTGTTCCTATTACCCAATGAGCCAAGTGCGCCGAGTGATTGACAATGATTAAGTGTAAGAGGGTATGCTAGTGTCATTCCCTGAAACATATTTCCTATGTGTCAGTGTGTAGGAGGGTTGGGCAGAGCTTGTCCATCAAAAAAGACAGGATGAATACGGCGTCCCTGTCATTTGCAGATCTTATCACTCTGGATCAAATTACTCTCTGTCGGGATACCTGAAGTATTATCTGATGTTTTCCCCCGTGCGATGGTAAAGTGTGCCTTTTTTTCTTAAGTGCAGTTCAAGCACAACAACAAAGAGGTGTATATCACAGACAAATAAAACTCCTCCAGCTTCGGAATGTGATCGTCCAAGTTTCAACTTGGAATCTGAGATGCAGTCTCTGCCAAGTTTCAGGAAAGCAGCGCTTGTTGACAAATTGGTTGAATCGTGATCAAGGCACCTGCCACATTAAGAACCTGAAACAGGCACCATTTGGCGGTTCACAAGGTCACTCGTTCCGTGTTGAGGAGAGGATGCGCGTGCCAATTTTTTCCTTTCAATCATATCGTGCATGCAGAGATTAACACCTACTTTTGCAGGGTTGGTTTTGGATCAGATGTAACAAAAAACGTATTTATAGGTGGCCCCCTTTCACGGCTGTTCTTTAATTCACTTTCTTTATACGCCACGCAGTTTTTATTACAGCTACATCACCTTGTAGTCTGTGTTTCAGCGCAGACTACAGGAGTACCCACTCTGAGTTACCTGCTTGTCAGTATTAGTGCCCTTCTGAGCTCAGTGTATGCTATATGTTTTTCCTAATTGCAACCACATAGCAAAATATAAACACAAAATAGAAGTGGTTATGGCAATTTCACAGCATAACAATAGTGCTGGCGGTGTAATGCTTTTATTTATTCTTAACGAGCTTCTAAGTGAATCTCGAGATATCATACAGTGGAGTGGCGTCCGAGAAAATACAGGGGTTAATATTCTACTCCTTCCCATAAGTATTATTTGTCTTTTGTAATTTTCAAACTTCAGTGGAAAAATGTATATTGTATACAAAAATAAACTCTATCCATTGCACTCATTAAAAAAAAATCAAGTATTACTGGTGTGTGGTTGCAGAACTGCAAGAAAAATCAAACACATAGATGATGACAATATCAACAACATAATGTATTACAGTGGATGGCGGGACAGCACAAAGACGTGTTGAAAAAAGATCCCTGTCTTGCTGATTTCATGTAGACGCCACTTTTTTTGGCTTACCGCACATGTCGTTTTCATGACAAATCACCGAATTGATTTGGAAAAAAACATTTGGAGGAAAGTTTAATTTTCTGCTTAGCAAAGATTTAAATGTATGCAATTATGGGAAACCAGAAAATCATACAGGGAGCTTCAGTAGGAGAGTGAGAAACAATAAAAAAGAAGAGGACGATAGTGAAGGAAACAGCAACAGTTGCAGACAGTGCTCTCTCTCTCTCTCTCTCTCTCTTTTCTCCATGAGCTTTCTCTCAGGTATGTTAAGAGGCAGCATGCAACAGCAGCAGTGTGTCTTTGGCTGACCTATTTAGGTAATTGCACTCTTCATTAAAAAAAAAAAAAAAAAACTCCATCTGTAAGAGAAATTATACTTCCCCAATGGTATCTAGGTAACATAATCTCCCTACGGCGGACTAATTGCATGGCATGATAACCTCATAGGCTCGGCCTGTTTAATTTTTCATCTCTTTTCAAATAATTATGGATCAGTAGAGAGAGGTATTGATTTGATTCATTAACTTCCCACACTGAGCCAAGGTTAACGATTACACAGATCCCCAATTACTCGGTAAAGATCCACTGGTTTATTTGATTTGATTGGGTTCCACTTTATTATTGGCAAAGGTTGTCCTGAACCAGGAGCAGGGACTAAGGAGCAGACCTACTGTAAATGCACAATCCCTCCCAATTATGAGCACATTATTGACAGGTAAAATGAAGGTCTGCAGCTGAATAATTTGCTTTAGAACAGACTATAGTAGTATTTTCTATGGGGAATTGCATTCCCCTTAAGATGTGCCTTTCCACCACTGGCAACTTTTACAGATTCGTGATGAGGAAGCAGTACACACTAGCCTGAAAGCGTAGTGTATTTTGTTGAGAAATGGAGAACATTTCAATAAATGAGTCTTGCAGCAGCAGTGGGATGCACAATTCCACATTGCACTTTCCTCAAACACCTGCTGTGCTCCACTTGTGAACAAACAGGTCTTTAGAAGACAAAGGGCCTCAGGCAGGGTGAACAAGCAGAGGCAGCAGCTGAAGTTTTGACTCCAGGGTGTCTTAATGTGCAAAAGAAAGGTTGGAGGGCTTTTTCTGGAGACAATTGTAAGGATTCCACATTATATGCATTTACAGTACATTGTTTAGTAAGCCAGAATTTATGCATTTATTTATTTATTTTTAACATGAGGACAGTATAACACCAGTTTCTTTTCAGGTGGCTTGGAGGACATCAAACCATAACTCCACATTCCAAACTGCACTCAGTGAATCTGCAATTTCTAAGAATATATTTTGTTATGCACAACAACAAAACTTGTGCGTTGAACAGGTTTGCAATAAAGCCCTGTCTATGATAGACTAGTGTGTCCGTACCTTCAAGGATGATTTGAAACAGACATGAGGACATTAAAATGACTGAAAAGTCTAAACGATTTCCTCCCATTAAGTTTCCTTTCCCTTCTCCTTCCATAATCATTTCTCTTATTTCCGACACCTTACGTTAGGGAAGGGGAGGAAGCTTGTCTTCACACATTCACAGATGAATTACATTTCTCCTTCATCACATCCAAAATGAAGGGGAAAAAAACATTAATAAGAACGAAAAGAGTTGCATAAAGTCTGGGGTTTCATGCATCTAAGTGGTGGCCATTTCTTGTTGCCCAGTGGGGCCAATTTTGATTCTGCTCTATTACGTCCACAATACATTTTTATTTTCCTTTTTGATCACACTGTGGGGTATGTGCTAATCTACCCCCTGCCATCACCCTTTGCCTTAGTTTCCACATACATGGCCAGTGCCTGAAAATATTCACAGGCACATAGGCTGTCTAGTGAGCTCACCTGCTCTGTATCTGTTTGTCTGCAGGCTCTTCTAACCTTGTTATGTATGACAGACAATAGCCAGCTGAGCATGTGTAGAGGTGTGGAGAAATGCTTGTGTGTCTCTGGAAGTCTGCATTTATGTGTTTTTAGCTTCCATGATGCATGAATAGCATCACAGCGTAAGTGTAAAATGATTTGGTTGGGTGGCCTACCACATGTCTTGTTGCCACCAACATTCTCTTAAAAAGAGGAAATCCTCTGTGCTATCCCTTTCCTCTGGATGACATGAGAGTAGGATATCAGCGGGGTGGTGGGGCTTACCCAGAGCAGCCTTTAAAATATCCCTTAAATTGTCATCAAAATGCATCCCTTAAGTGGTAGGTTGACAAATTTTCACCTTGGTTCGACGTATATCATCATTCACACTGTTTTGTCACCTCGTGAGTCTTTTGGTTCCTTTTGTTCTTTCAGAATGAGCTTGCATTGGCAAACAACAGACACTCCTTAGACAGGTTAGACTTTCCATGGGGTATACTAACGTAGACTCTGGGATCTATAGGGTCCAGAAGGGAAACCCGCTAACTATTCCTCCAGTTTCTACCATGGAGGCTCATGTTGCCTTTCACCATCCATCTGTGGGCAGAGAGAGAGCGAAGACAGGCCAGTCTGCTTTTATTTGCACAGCATTTCCATTCAGGGTGATGAGGCTTGCCAAGGTTTCACAGGTTCTGGTAATTTAAGCCTTGCTCCTAGGGTCTCAGTAGTCTAATTTAGGGGGTTTAGACAGCAGGTCAGGGGCGTAGGAGCATTTTGGTTGAATGGGTCTGAGTTGGGTTGGTCTGTCTCTCAATCAGATCCTTCATGAAGTAGACAGGAGGAGGAGAGCAGGGGCCACCACAGCCACTGCATGAAGTTTTTCATCCATCCATTGCTTTCCTCTCACACTCCCTGTCCTTCACCCTTTCCCTGTCTTTTTCTCCTTTTCCCTTTCTGCATTGGGGTTCCACTGTGCATATAGTGCAGTAGCAGCCCCAGAAGGGTCGTTCTCAGGCTGTTGACATTGCAAAACTGTAAGTTTTAACAACTGTTTAAAGAGCACGGCTGGGGACACGGGTCTGTGACTCTGAATGTTTGGAGTGTTAACAGGGCCCTGGGTAGCACGGCCCAGCACAGCTCTTGAAGGGGATTCAGAATGACATGTTTGGAGGACATGTTTGACAAGCCTGGTCATTGTGGCTTAGTGTTTTTCCCACCCATGCCAACAAAGCTGGGACAGTGTTGGGTTCACTACCAGATCCAGGACACTACTCTAATCCCATGACACAAAAGTTAAAAGTGAACTGTGTGTATGTGTCTGTTCATTCGATGATCTACACACTTGACTAGTGCATTGCTGGACATCTAAGGAAGTGAAATGTTGATTTGTGTTATTTTGGTCACACAAAACAAACAAACAAAACGTAACAACTATAAATAAGAAATATAGATTTTAGGCATGTCCCCAAAGTAATGACATCAGTAAATATGCTAATAGGATGTTACAAAAATGGTTGCTACTGGTCAAAGCATGGAATTCCTCAGAATCTCCCCCATATTCCCTATGGCTAAAAAAAAACCCCGCACCCATGAACATCTGAAGTTTGAACCTTTGGACAATATTCTCAGTATTCCCCCCTCCCCATTTGCATTTTGTTCCCACCAAAGTAAGTGTATGAATATCAACACATAGGAGATATTCTCTTAGTAATGCTTACTTAAAATGGATTTGCCAAATGTTGCTGCATCGCCCACATGTAACCAGTGACTTCTGCTCTCATGCTGTCATGATATCATAATGTTATAAGCATACATTAGCTAATTCTGTTATTCAGCTCCTTTAAATGTTCCATTTACTTTGACATCTATGTGTGAGTGAGAAAGATGGCTTAAACAAATGTTACAGATTGTTTCTACAGCCTATAAGGTGTTTCAGTTATTCTTTTTGCCCCACGCAAACACAAAAACTGCACGCACACCAGCACTGAAACGAATCCATGTAATAGCAATTTTGCATGTTTTGTCAGTCAGTTTGGACCATTTTCTTTTTTAGAGGACAAGCCATGTGTTGAGGGAATAAAGGTTAACCATCAGCTAATTTAAGTTTTAATTTATTTATTTTTTCGATAAATCCAAATTATCTACACAGTAAGTGTATGCAGTTGAGAAATAAGGGGGAAAAACAACCAACTGCTCCCTGGAACAGGAATACAATACTGTGCAAAAGTCTTGAGTCAACACAAATTTCTTTTCATTTTGCCAGGGAAATTGGTATTTTGAAACATACATGGAAATACAGTATATAAGCCAATAAAACTGTGCTATTCCAGTGAGCCTGAAAGTCAATATTTCATATCTCCACCTTTAGTCTTCAACATACCCTTGAAGCTCTTAGGCAAAATTTTTAAGTATTAAGTATTTAAGTATTAAAGTCTTCAGGTATAGTTCCCCAGGCTTCTTGAAAGACAATCAAAGCTCTAATTTGGATGTTAGCTGCCTGTTGTTCTCTGTCAAGATGATTTCACACTGGGTCAATAATGTTAAGGTCCAAGCTATGGGAACGTCCGTGAATAGCTTATTGATTTTATTGTGTTTCTACCCAGCTATTTGCTTTTACTGCATTGGGGTTTGGGATCATCGTCATGTTGAAGAAGAAAGCTGATGCCAATCAGAAGCTTTCCAGATGGTATTGCATGGTGGTTTGAAATCTGATGGCACTTTTCTATGTGCATAATTGCATCAATTTTCACAGGATCCCCAGCACCAATGACTGAAATTCAGCCACAAACTACAAGAGAACCATTGTAGTCGTCTGTCCTGACCTCTAACAAGAGATGGAAATTGAGAAGAATCGTTTCCCAGAAGTTAAATTCCTTGAAATTGTTAGCCTACCTGACTATCGATTCCACTTATCAGTTCCACTTGCACTTGCACTACAATTATCAGTTCATGTGTGGTTCATGTGTGCTTGCTAACGCAAAGCTAGCCAAAATTCCAGAATGATGATGAAGCATCATCTCAGATTTTGTAAGGACCAAGATATGTCTAGTTTTTAGCTAATAACTTTTTTAGAATCATATTGTAATGCAAAAATACTATTTCATGCTTGTCAAATGTTATCGTTGGCATTTTTTGTACATTCAACTAAATATGTTAGCACAAATGAGGTATTTCTGTAATATGCTGCTAGTAACAAAGTTCATAAGGATACACTTTAGAGTTGTATAGACTAGTACAGTAGTGTCTTTACCTTACATTATAAAGCACCTTGAAGCAATCTGTTGTTGTGATTTGGCACTATATAAATAAAATCCAGATGAATTTAGCAGAATTTGTATTTGTGCTAAGCTGTTCGTTATCTGCAGACAAAACACTGATTCTTCCCTAGGTGTTGTATGGTTGAATTACTCAAAATGTGTCAGTATGTAGTGGTTTAACAAATTTAAAAAAAAAAAAAAACACTAAACTATTGCTAAACTAATACAAGAACGTCTGGCTCTTTGGAAGCAAGATAGAAAGAAATTATGGATGACTCAAGACTTTTGTGCAGTAGTGTACATTTTTACTCATGACTCAAAGATGTAAGTGAGACGTCTACTCTACTACAGTCAATGGCTGGGAAAATCTGGTAAGTTTGCAAACCCTGCGACACCTTTGCCAGTTTCACTGATATGAGTAATAATAATAACAACAGAAGGAAACCTAAGGAAATAACTCCCTTTTAAAGCAACAATCTAACTGCACCACAGCCATGGAGCAGACCCAGAGAGATATTTGGATGAGGTTAATTTCAATAATGAGTGTAAATACCCTCCATGGCCTACTCACTAACAATCCTCTTTACTGCCCGCTTCACATTTTATTTAATTACTTAAGATTCTCAGTTGCATAAGTGTACGTTTATGGCCTCATTGTTAAACTTTTTTCATTGCTCTTAGAATTTATGCTTTCATTGTGAGTTCAGTGCTTTATTAATTTTTTTATATTTTAGATTACATAAGTTGATCGTCAGTTAATTAAGTACTTTTAATTTACAGATAAGCTAACTTTATATAAAAATGATCTGTCTAGTACAACCACCACTAAAGCTAGTAGCAGTTTTCACAACAGAGGCTATTTTTGTCCATCCTATAGGCCTCAAGTTACTCATTGATCTGATTTTGAGTTCTCTCGTTCAGAATCACCGCAGTTATGTCCCTCTCAAGATCTGTACGAATTTGTCTAGGTTACTCACTGCACCCCTAAAACCAACCTCTAAATCATATCTATGACATCTCCCCATCATTGGTTTGTTGCCAGTTTACCTCATGGCAAAATCCCATCTGAGTTATACCCCAACCAACCCCTCTTTATAGTTCCCAACTCAAACATGGACAGCCTCTGGAAAGGTGCAGTTCAAGTTGTTTTCACTCGGATGTCTCTCAAATGAAGTATTAACAGACTAAAAAATACCTCAAAGACATATCAGGTTTTAGTTTGGGCTAAAAACAGGGTGTAAGGGAGTAAAACATTAAGAACCCTTTGTGAACTAATATCTTTGAAATTCTCCAGAGATGTGACAGAAATGCTTTTTATTCTTTTCATTAGCATATTCTGAACTTTATTACAGGATAAAGTTTGTTGTCAGCATTTTTTTATTGTCAGAATAATGTTTAGGATTTTTTTTTTTTTTTTTACAAATACAGAAAGGCTGAGAGGGCCTGGCTGAAAGTTTAACTTAAAGTTTTCTTTAGCTTACTTCTGGATCCACTGAACTGCCTTTTTCCAACACAAACATGCAGTAGCAGGATACGGTACATACCTATTTCACAAAAGAACTTTAACTCCAACCCAGAACACTGTGGTGAACATTTATCAAGTTTCATTTTACATACAGAGGCACAAAGAGCTGAGTGTTATGGGCGCTTACAGTAGGAGACAAACCTCAGGGCCCACATGATCTGCATATATGTGCCTAAAACCCCAACATACTTATGTCAGGATATTCCTTCTTTACATCTAAGGTACATTGTGGTCAGAGTGATATATTTTGTACTGAGTTGAGGTGAGGTGATGTTAAGTGTAAATAGTGACAAGTAGGGTGAAAGAAAATGAAATCCTAAAGTCTGTGTCCTGTTTTCAGATTTGATTGTGGGGAAAAACCACCATGATTACAAACAAAACTTTTATACTTCCTCATCTGACACCCTTTATGGCACCTCACTCCAGTCCCACACATACACACAGCTCGAAATATACATATTTGACCAACCCATGTACACACAATCTCATGCACAAAAAGTGGGAGACCATTTTCCTCAAATGGGATACGACAATCCAATCAAGCATGAAATCATGCTAAAACAGAGTAAACACAGCCAATTACAGAGCATTTTGCTGGATGCTGATTAGCGCGTGTCCCCCCGCAGGCTATAGTGAGGTAAACAGAAGCAGTGACCAACGGCGTGTTGACGTTCTCCCTTCACTTCACTTGCCCAACTGGATGAAGGATGACAAGTCAGCGTGCGTAATCTGTTGAAGGTAGAATAACAAATACCAAAGTGCCACTTCGGTTCCTCCATCCCCCGGCAGCCGTTTCCACCCCTGGAGGGCAATTTGGACCAAGATTTATTAGACATAATTAACTGACTGTGCTGCTCCTGTCTTAGCCCTGATATTTAATTTGCTCACTTAAACAAAAGACAGTCAAATGGGATGCATGCATTCTCGACAAATGCCTTTTGTTAGACTTACTATGCTGCTATCCTGAAACTTAATGAAGTTTACATTGCTAACAAAAGACACATGTGGCAATACACACAAATGCACACATGCCAGAGATTGACTGCCTGAGAATAACTCTGATTGTTTTAGCACAATAATACAAAGGTTAGATTAGAATAAAAGTAATTTTAACAACAACAAAATGCTTCTTCTTTTTTTTTTTGGAGTTCCAGATGATGATGCCATATTACTGCAGGTAGGTTCGTGACTTACACTGTGAACCAGATGTTTATAATGCATTTTGTACATGCATAAAGTAGGATAAGCATAGATATATTCTTCATAGCATCCATACATGTATAGGTAGATTACACCAGGTTAGGTTTTTCTGATGGAGCTATGTGGAGAATGTCTGAATGTGTGTTTAAAGAAAATATTTAAAAAAAAAAAATACCTAGACAGCAGTATACTTAATCCTTTTCCTTGAAATAGGCTTTAACATATTTAACAATGTATATTTAAGGATTCGTTTTGTTTGTGCCAAAGTCTGACAGACTAAGGTTTATTAGAACACAGATGATAAGCCGATTGAATAATTTACGAAATTTCAATTTATGAAATTTATATGTTTTGCATTTACAAACAGTACAATCTTTTTTTTAACAACACTTGTACAGTTTCTCTCTCTGTAGAACTGTTACACCTCCTACAAATGTTTGTTTACCCAAACACCAACAGATTTCAGCTTTTATCACTCTACACTCACAATGTTTAAACGGGCAGATCCTCATTCACAAACAAAATTATGTAATTGCAGCAGTGTAAACCTTTATTCCACTCCCGTCCTCATTCTGTCATCATGCACAGTTGTAGGAGTGGTCTGTACACTGTACCTAACCAGTCAAGATAAAAGGCCCCTGAGCTAAGCTTAAACAAATAGTGTGCATCAGACTAGTATGCAATTTTCCAGTGTGCACCAAAAATAGTCAGTTTTTGATAATGTACAGTGTATTAGTAGACAATGCAATGTAAAATAAATTTGTATTTGTGGCTTATGTGTGTATATGGTGTGGCACCAGATATTACTGGTAGATTTGTATTATTTGTATTTAAAAAAAAAAAAAAAAAAAAGGTTGAACAGAGTTCCACCACAGTGTGTAAATGTTTTTATATCATGTTTGAACGGTTGGACGCCACCTCTCAGGCTCGTCCAGCTGCTCTGCATTAAGGCAGAAGTGTGTTTACACTGCATTATCGCACGTTCCCTTCTGAATTAAGGAAGGTGAAATAACAAGTCACTGTCAATACATGTATATTTTTTTTTGCATTTTTTTCTTCAAATTTTCCATATTATTTCTATCAGTTGTGCAGCATTTTGTCATGCATACTTACTAAACAGGAAAGAAAAGCACGAAGAGCACATCACTTGCGGTATTGCTTTCCTCTGCACTTCCTGATTCACTTTTTAATGGAGACAGGGTCTTGGGGTCTTTTAGCATTAAATTTCCACTGTTTGCACTACTGCAGCATGTGCAGCAGTAACAAATGGTGATATAGTAAACCCTGGAGATGAAGCACGTCTATAAATGCCCTTTCCCTGGAATAGTGATCTGATATTTCATTGAAAAAAAAAAAGTAAATATGTTTGTCTGGTTGCTTTTTTGTGGTGGACTTTGATTAATATTGTGTCTTTTGCAAACAGCATTGAAGCATATTCCTTTGCTTTTTTTTAAAAACTAAAAACTGTATATGAATACTACTTTGAATAATGTACATTGCTTTGAAGAAATCTGTCGACAGAGTGAGAACAAAAGCATATGCATACAAAATCCACGTGCACAATGTGTATCTGTATATGTGCGCATGTGTCTTTGTGCATATGTGGATGAGTGTGTGGCTGAGCACATGTACGTGTGTAATGACAAGACGGAGACAAGGGATGCCCTGAAGCTGCTTGTTCCATCTGATGAGACAGAGTCAAGCTCTGATAGATTTCATCTACCTTGCCTTAACCTTAATTTGCAGGGATGCGGCACGTCAAACAGCCTCAGGACCAATGGAATCTGTCAGCCAACTTCAAAATGTTTCTCCATTTCTTTTTCTCCTGTAACAAAGGGGTTCAAACGTGCATCCACTCAAGTAGGAAAATATGAGGTTTTTGTTGAGAAGCCAGCATTTACACTTGAATTTCAAAAGTACTTCAAGGCATTTACAAACTAACCTGTTAGCCATTTGGAAATGATATGCATACCCTGGAAATGTGTCATATCTTTGCTTAAAGCAGTTCTAAACATTCAAACTTCATGAAATAAATAAGTATGATAATTTAGGAAGACAATATCTGTTTAATTCATCACTGTTATCCTCCATACTGGTAGTATTGTCCTCTTGCCAAATAGCTTAATGTGGTAACTTTTTCATATGATCTTTCTATATATGTGAATACATACAATTTACTATATTTAATGTAATATTCACTGTATTTACCATTCAAGATGCTACTGTCCCAATTTAGTTAAGTACAGACAGACGGTCATTGTCATTTTTTTCAGTTCAGGACATAAAATTGCCTTTTAGTAGCGGACACTTGTACTCTCAGTGATAATGTAACTACTTAGCAAAAGATGGCTTCCAATCCAAGAAAGTCCAATTTCTTGTAGTTCAATTTTGTACAATTTGGGTGATTTGGCTAACAGCAAAATGTGTGTGTGTCTGTGTGTGTAACCATGTTCTGTACGTGCAAGTGTGCATGATTGTGGTTCTTGAGTTCAGCTGTTTGCTTCTTTCCACAGAGTGCCTCTGTGGTTGCTTACTTGGCCCTCAATGCCGGAAGTCCCCCACCAGTCGCATGTGACATTGGTTCCTGACACCCTCGTGTTTACAGCGAGCACAGACGAACACAGCCCCCTCCAGAAGCATTTGTCCTCAGTAAAAGAGGAGGTGTTTGTCCTTCCAAGCCTCTTGGGAAATTGTCCACCGCTCTCGTTAAGCGGCTCCAGACCACACTGAAAACACAGGCCTGTCCACAACAGATGTTTGTTTTGTGTTGACTTTGCTCTGTTGCGCTTGGAGCATAAGAATAGAATCCTTATGGAAGCTGTTGTCCACATGTGCCCCTTTACTGTGGAGACTGTGGTTGGTGGATTATATCAACAGCAAGAATTAGCCCCAGACTTCATGTTCAAAGTCATTTTATTGATTGAATTGTTTATTATATGTAAAGATTTCCCAATTAAAACCCTCTCATATTCACTCCAGAAATTAGCACAACTTACAAATAAAAGAAAATTGAACGTCACTCTCTTAGGAAACGTAAATGAGGTTTTAGATGTAGATTCTTTCATACTTATGACTTCCTGATATATGTATTACTTCCCATCTGTTTTATGGTGAAAGGTCTGAAAGAAGATTTAAAAGAAAGAAAGCAAAAAGGGGAGAAAAGGGAAATATGACCCAGAACATTACCACCAGCCGGGTCATTAATGAGCATTGCTCATGCTGTCATGGCAACTATTATCACAGTGATGTCGCTAATGGCATCTGAGACAGGGCAGGAGAAATATGTGAAAATTATTGTCAGATTCAATTAGGATCCTTTCGTCTGAACTCAGCTGGTCCTCCTCCAGGCCTCTCATTGATTAGCTATCAAACTGAAAGAAGAATGGGAACGGTGAAACTCAGACACCCTGATGTGAGAGTCATCACAGGATCCTGATGCTCACTGATAGAAGAAGGCTGACCCTATCCAGCAACCTTAATCAGCATCATTGCTGACATATTTATATTAGTACAAACTATCATCTGCACTCAGAATATAATTGTTCTGACAGTGCTTGCAATGGCAGTGTAGACCGTTCCGTATTATTTCTAACAAGAATTAAATCAGTACATAGTAGCCAAAAAAGAAAGAAAAAAGAAAAAGTGGACCTACATGAAGACTTGACTTAATCAAGGGAGTTTGTTATCCATTTTTGCATAAGACCAGAACTATTGCTGTGAAACTGAAAACAGGGAAACAAGGCTTAAGGAAAGCAGGATGTTGAGAGTGAGTTCATCTTAATGAGAACTGTATTGGCCTGATGGACAGGTGGTTTGCTGAAACAAGTGAAAAACAGTGCGGATGTTTAAGAGCTGGCTGCTGGAACAATCTGGATTGGGGAGTCAACATGTTTGTGTGCTTTGGAATGCATGAGGTTGTGGTGGCGGGCCACATGAGAGCAACCGGCCTGGATGGTCAGATTCCTGTGGTCAGACAACGACAGAGCTTTTGCCCCCGTTTCAGAAAAAGAAAAGCAAAACCTCACTCATGTTTGGCCTGCTGTTGACTATGCACTCCAACTTTTAGCTAGCTAAATTGCCTAACTCTCTAACAGAATGGCATATATATATATATATACATATACATATATATCAAAGGCTAGCCAGCCATAAAAGACTGAATTATGAACTGGACTCGTGTTGAGCTGAATGAAAAATACCTATATAGTTAATAAACCACCTTGTCTGCAACCTTACTGTAAACCACAGACTGCAGCACAACCATGCCAAGACTAACCTTTAAGGTTGTTGGGATTGTATCATGGTGCTGATGCCTTTTGAACTCATGTGACAGCAATAATAGTAGGTTGTCATATGTAACTCTTCAGGAAATTTAAAGCCAAGCAGACAATGCAGCTTTTCTTTCCATACACTGAAGTTGTCTATTGAAGAATTTAATATACCTAAAAGAATACTGAAGAATCACTGTTGACTGGTAATAAATCTGGCTTTAAGGCATCAGTCATAGTGGCCAGTCTTACCATAGTAACAGCACTGCTATGTACAAGCAGTGTTGGGAAGTAACGGAATACATGTACCGCTGTTACGTATTTAAAATACAAAATATGAGTAACTGTATTCCGTTACAGTTACCATTTAAAAAGGTGGTATTTAGAATATAGTTACTTTGTTGAAATAAATGGATTTTCATGTTTCATATTGTCGCGGGTCAGGACTGTTTGAGTTTTGTTTGACAGCTATGTTACAGTTGCCATGGTTACAGGGCCAACTATGTGTTTCCTGGGTGAGAGAGCGCCTTTTTGTTGTTGTTGTTGTTGTGCTAAGCTACAGAATGCTACAGACATAGCCCTAAAGAATGTAGCCTCATGGGCAGTGTAGTCCGTGTTGCAGGGAGAATGGACCGCCATACCCGTTATGTGTCTTTGAGCGCGAGGAGGGAGAAAAAGGAAGTAGAAAAGTACGAGCAGTCACCGAGCAGAAATGGGAGCTGGAAGCATGTAAATATAATAATAACCACTGCAGCCAAGAAGAGTGCCTGACGAGCCCAGTTGTAACTAAGCTATTAAGACTCAATTGTACACCGTGTTCGTGTTTTCCTACGAAATGATAAGTTCCGTTGGAGCAGCCTTTCAACGCCTCTCTCTGTCTCTCGCTAGCAGAGTTGACCCAGACAACAGACAACAAAGCTAGTTTTCGGCTACGAGCCCGACACAGAACCCGACGTATTAGCCAGAGGTCCCTTTACTACGGTTCGGAGCCGCGGACCTTCAGTAATAATAATAAATCACACAGCAATAGTACATTTATGCAGTTGTAAAAAGCATGATAATATATTAAGTAATCCAAAGTATTCAGAATACGTTACTCTCATTGAGTAACGTAATGGAATACGTTACAAAATACATTTTAGGGCATGTATTCTGTAATCTGTAGTGGAATACATTTTAAAAGTAACCTTCCCAACACTGTGTACAAGATCGGATCTTGGACTTCACAAGACAACTTTCACAAGATCTACGATCAACTCAGCCCCTGGGGATTAGTTTAGAATCCCAAACCAATGTCGTTTGGCTCATCTGTGCTTCATTTTTTTCACTCAGTTACCTAGCCAGCTCCTATGGGATTTTCAAGTTTGACTCAGGGTGTTTTGGAGGCGGCCAGTCCTGTGGTGGCGAGAGACACAGTGGTCTGGCTTTGAGAATCATCAGTGATGAATCTCAAAGGAAGAGAAGTAACTAACATGGTTACAGCTTTCTTCCAACGTAAATACAGAGCCTTTGATGTTTGGTTTGTTTTTGAATGCGGGTTTGACATGATGGAGGAGCGCTATATTGTCTATGACGTCTAACCTACTGTGTCAAACCTTTCTTTTCTCTTGGCTTTTTGCTGCCTTCTCTTTTTCAGACACAATTCAGACATCATTGTTTTTTTCAACCCCAACATTATCTTTGCTCGTGATCATTTTTTAACAGGTGTGGCAGAAATTTTGGTAGCAGTCATTTTATTAAGTTGTTTCTTATCTTATAATAATGCATAACATTGAATAGCTGGACTCAAATGATGCAGACCAAATAACTGCTATTACTTCACAGAACCATCACACAGCTTGACATGCGTGCAGAGAAAGGCTTTGAAAAAGGAGCATGAAAAATAATTTTCAGGCCAAAACCAAAAATTATATGAGATGAAGCAAATCTAGTGCTTTCGTACAAAAGGGAAATTCTTTGAATTCCTGTGGATGTGTTTGAAGGTTTCCCCTTCCTTATTTAAACTGTAACAACTTAGAGAAAGTGGTGATTTTAGAGTAGATGGATAAGGTGAATGAGATCTAATGACCACAACAAATGCACTACCTCATTAGACTGCTCACTAAATACCTCCATTCTTCTATGTTTAGCAGGGCATAAAAGCTGAATCCCAGCAAACACAGTTTTAAGCTCTGTACTTCTCATACTGGCACAAATAAAGCTATTTAAACAGACATGCAAGAGACTTGCCACTCATAATGAGTGACATCTTTCAAATAAGGCTAATGTTAATACGGATAAATAAAGATAATATATACCAATCCATATATGTCGTTATCCTATTATGAAATTGTAGTCTGTGGTACGGCCCATTGGAAACTTTTAGACCTGCCTGTGTTTTCTCAGAGCCTATTAATAAACTCCAGTTCGAATGACAGAGTGTGTCCCGTGCAGACAACACATGTCAGTGATGAGAGAGTGACACAGAGAGAGGAAAGTCAACTCGACCAGAGAGCTAGCCTACCACAGTCCTATTACTATTTACAGAGTGCAGACTGCTTGTTCAGAGACAGGATCTCTTGCTTGTTCTGGCTGGATGGTGCCAAATCACCTTACCATCTTTCAGCCCCTCTGCCCTGCTGCAGTCACCACCTCTGTTGTTTCTTTTACACCGACTTCTAGCCCACTACCACCTCATTTGCTCTGGCAGTGTTGGCTTCCTCATTACTCTCACAACCCACTTCCCTTTGACTATACGGGCTCTAACCACACTACACCCACTGGTGTATGAGAGAATCATACGTTTGATGTAAGAAAATGAAAAACTTGTTCAAAAGCAAGCAGCCATATTTGTGTAATTTCAGGGTATCGTTGGGGAGAAAGGACAGTTTGAATGTAGTGATATGAAAATAAACAAGCGTTGCTTGTTTGCAAAAGAACATGCTCATTTGAGGACAATCTTTAAACAAATAAAATAGGATAAAATACGTAGAGGACGATATATAATATTTAGAGAGAATTATTTCCTCTTTTGCATATATGGATACTTTAAATGTGAGTCAAAGTTTACATTCCAGCATACCCTAGAAACAATTTGACCTCTAGGACAAATGCAACCATCAGACCAACCTGGCAATAGAAACGCCTTTCCTAGAACAGTAAATGGTTTTGTCTCCATGTTTCCAAAACAGATGATACAGAATTCTTTGTGGCCTTTTGAAGACTTGTATCTAGCTTGTTTTCATCCCTCAAAGCTAAACTTGAACAAAAGGCCATACAGGTATTTGGACTTGGTTAAGTATCTTTTGGACCCATGATAATGATGGGTAAGAGGTCAAAACAGTGGCACAAAATTTCATGTGCTTTGCGTGCAACAATCTAGCTTTTGATGCAAGATCAAAAAGAAAGCAAGAATTGTCATGGAGGATGCACTGATCTATTTGGACAAATCCTAGCCGTATATGGTTCTGAACCTTCTCCCATTCAGTCCAAGTGCTAACAATAGAACACACCTGTTGGCCATTACTGCAGAGACACCAGACACCATGTAGAGACACCAGGCTCTCTCCCACATGGCTGCTGCTGACATATAATGTAGCTTGTGGGGAGAGACTCTTTGAGGGCACATTTATATAGATATAAAAGGACCCACACTTGAACAATCACGACCGACACTAAACATTAGAACAACAGAAAGCCAGGCAGATGCATGAGAGCCATTCAAGTTTTTGTCTCTGTACAGTCTGATAAAAAGTCCCTGTGTATGTGTGTCTATTCGTGTGTGTGTTTGTGGCTAGGCCTGCTACGGTGATACTAGAAGATGACCAGGTTGAAATGATGAATATACAATATATGTGGCAAACTACTACTGTATTTTAAATAAGTTACACAAAATAAAATGTCTTTAGGTGGAGAGGAAGTTTAAAGACAAAAGGAAATGACTGCCCCCATAATGTTGCCCTACTCATGAGAACTTTCCAGAAATGATTCATATAATACTGATGACGGTTTTTTAGGCTAATAGTTAGGCTAACACACTTACCTCTCATCTTTTTTTTCCTCACAAAACCGATAGATCCTCCACTTCTTTTAAGTGTCTCCCAGCGCAGTTCTTAGCATATATTGGTTCCTGCAACTGGTCCATCGGGTTATTGTCTCCCCAGAAACACTTCCCTTGTGCTTTTAGAAATCAGTTTTTTTTCTATGTCTATTTTGTTTTTTCCTATTTCTGTTGTCGTTTTTCCTATTTCCGTTGTGCTTTGTGTGCTTTTGCAGCATTTTTCGTATTGCTGGTGTTTTCTTAAGTTGCAGTCCATTTGGCCTCTCAGGGCCACTGTACCAGCAAGTACCAGAATGAAAACTGGATAGAAGTATACAAGAGAAGTCTGGCCCACAGTAAAAAAGATACAAACAAAACAAACAAAGAAAAAAAAGCATGATTGAAATCATTAATCACCTAATATAAAGTCCTTCAGTAAAAATTTCAAAGTAGAAGAAAATCTTTAAATTAACAGATAAAAGTGTAAAACTTAAGTTATGGTTGGAACGAAAGCTTCAGTACATTTTCGAAATGTATTTGTTTTGTTTTTTTGTTTTTGTTTTGGTTTTTTTTGGGGGGGGGGGGGGGGGGGGGGTGACCAATAAGATTTATAGCTATTCCCTGTATGGTTACACTTTTGGTAAGGTTACTTAGCCCTGCACTAGCCATAGCTGTAGCGCTCATGTAAGAGAAGCATTGCTGCTTTTATAGTAGTGGAGCAGGTGAAATTTTAATGTCTATTATTTCAGCCTGTTTAGTCGAGATGCCTGAAGCTTTTTCTCCACGAATACACAGCACTGGTGAGTAACTGACTTAGCCGACAAAAGTAAGGTTTTGTGGAACACGGAAAAATTTGAAGAAATTGTGCCCGAATTGTATCAAAGTCTCGAAACAATCTGACATTCATCTCTGCAATGACACCTACGGTCTGCTTTTGGTATTGCCACATCTTACTATAACAATCATAGCATATGTATGTATATACTGTACGTCTGTATGTACCCTTAATGGGTTTTTGACCTAAACTTTGCAAGAAAACTCATCACACATGCTCCAATTATTAATATCTATATGTTTTTCTGTTTTTTAACATCTATTTAAAATCCCAGTTAATTTGATTTTTGTGTGTTACGTTGTCTGTTTGGACGTTCAGCATATGTCAATAGTACATAATAGAGCAGGGCGATATGACCAAAAATATTTATCACAATATAGATTTGAAAATTTGCGATAATAATATAACTGTCGATATAACTGACACTAGAGAAAATACTTTACAACTCCACAATTTTATTAGTGCAAAAAAAAAACCCCATCAATGTATTTTCACTTAAACAAGCAGCTGTTTTTTTACATTAAAGTTGTATAAAAACGTAACAGTGCAAATGCAAATTCCTTGCTGACAGTTTAACCAAAAGGCATTTCCAGTGGAAATTGGCCGACATATCCTCAGCATAACCATGTATAATATCCACAAAACTTAAAAAGAGGTTATACACACACACAATACGGTAATATTATGTTGAAGCACAGTACGTATCACTCCGCGAGGCACCTGCCTAATATAGCCGTAATGCTCCGACAATCCATCAAGCGGTGCGGGTTCGTAGCTTAGCAAAGTCGTACTAAAACATTTGACAGATTTTCGAGCGCCGTGTAGCACATAAAATCGTTTCGAGGTCAGTAAACACAACCAGAATCCAAACATAAGGCACACGGGATTATAAGGGGCACTGTCGATTTTCAGAAAAATCAAAGGATTTATTTTAAGTGTGCCGTATTTACCAAAAAACATGGTAATAACGACGGCCCGCTAGCATGCTCTACCAAAAATAGTGCTTTGTTGTGTATCTGACGGACGAAAGCTAAACCAGTTCCACATCACTGAAGTTGCAGCATTTTTACAAACCAATTCTGGTTCATCCGTTTCATTCAACGATCCGCTTTCGCCCTTCTCATTCTCCGTCGCTGCCGTGCCTTTTTCGCCATGTGCGTATGAAAACAAAGGCACTACTCATGCGCGTTTTACCCATATTCTATCACGATTTTTCATTTTCTTGTCGTTGCCCAACATTATACCGGTATTACCGTGAACGGTATGATATGGCCCAGCCCTAGTACATAACTTAGCGGACACCATCTGCAAGGGAATTGAGTTTTACTCACTGCTACTGTGAAATGAAGAAGTTGAAAAAGTGTTGGGGGCCCGGCAAAAACTGCTCATAGGGCAGATTTGTACTGGTCTTGATAATGCTGTTCTGTTAAACAACCACATAGTAAAGCATTTCACAGTTTTAAAATAAAATATATTTTTAAAAAAAGATTTTAGGTTGATTGTGATAACCACAGGTTTTACAGATTTGATTATTGCCTAGTTTGTGGGTAGGTTAACTGTAACTCAATAATCTTACTGTAGGTTACATTAACCTGGCTGTCTAAAAAGTTCCTACAAGCTGTCTTTTGCTGTGATTGTTTCTGCTGTGCTGGCTGCTGATTCTTAATTCTTAAATTTTTCAGGAATTTGAGGTGTCATCGGATGTGTTCTGAATTCCATCAATCAAACAGCAGGTGAGCCACCTACTGAAAACGGGTGTTGGAGTTTAGTAGACAGAGCACTTTTCCCTGACTTTCCAGATGTTCATAGAAGAATGATAACTTTCTCTTGTTGGAACTTACCCTTACAGTCTGACTACCTGAAGTGCTAGAGGGCAAAGTGTGATAATTGAATATAACCAGAGTATCATTTTAACATTGTTGTGCTTGTATTATGGTTGTCCATCCTCCTGGGTCTTGTTGTTCCTACCCATATGGAAAAGATATATATAAATCTTATAAAGTTTGTATCTGTCTTGTGTGAAACTTGTATGAAAAGCATACAAGAGTGAAAACAGATATAAGATCCCTTGAAAAATAATATAAATGAAACTTGTATGTTTTGGATACTTACTAAAACAATATATGAAAGTAATAAGAAAGTGGCCACTTTCATGAGTAAATCATATAAGCCTTATATGATTCACTATATGAAGTAGGCCACATCTTATGCAAGTCTTTTATAAGTTTTTACTATTGGGTAAGGTTTACTGAGAGCTTACAGGATTAGAAAAAGCCAAGTAGATTTGGGATGTCTGTGGCTCGGGTGGTACAGCAGGTCATCTACCAATCAGAAGGTCAGTCCCTAACTCCTCCTGTGTCATAGTTTCCTTGGGCAAGGTATGAACCCCAAGTTGCCCCAATGCATCTATTTTGAGTCAAAACTTTGGACAACTGGGCATCAAATGATAGACAACAGTGAATAGGTTATTGTTTTGGCCTATGGATATGAGGGATTTTATAGGATGCTTTTGTAAATCCTGCAATGTGTTAATACTAAAACATCAGGGTGTATTAAGACCAAATGTTGTAGACTTTTACCTACTTTATGTTTTGGCTTGAAATGTAACTTTGGAAATATAAATATAACTGCAGTTTAAAACACATAAAAGCATGGCAACCATCTTTATACTATGTAATAAACAGTAAAATAATAGATGCCTGCCTCTAACAGCTGGCACTTTTAGCTTTGTTTTAGCTCCAATTCTTCCAAAAATCTTGTAGCACAAATTCTGACGAGAATAAAAGCACATTTTGTGAACATGCTGGGAATGTGAGTAGCTTACTGAAATCAGAGAAATATGAAAATATTGCTTGATTGTCTATGAACATTTGTCAGCTTAGTGCTCACAATTAATTTACAGTCCATCCACTTACAAAAACCAAACCCCGTCTTCTTTTGTCATCCGCAGAAATCAATTTAGGAACCAGAGAATGGCCTCTTTGGCCCACTCATTATCCTAGCATACGATGTTGCATTTGTAATTCTCATGTAATCAAAATTGTCATTGATGTGTGCTCTCGTCCCTCTGGCAAGGCAATTCATGAAACACAGAGGTAATCACAATAACTGTGTAGTGACAGAATATGCTGATTATGTGATTAAGTGTGCATGTAATTGGCATTATTGTTATTTTTAGCTAGAAGTTAATTGCTAATGGAGATCCTAGTAATTGGATCACCGAATGGCAACACTGCAAATCTATTAGCTCCCAATAATTGCTGCAAAGTGAGAACAGAAAGAGTGGGTGGAAGGTGTTTATGGGGGGATAAGTATCTGTCTCTGTGTGGAAGTGGGGATACAGATAACTTGTTTAAAATGTACAGCAATGCACTTAAAGTGGGAAAGGTGTATAATGAATAATGTTAGAAGACAGATACCTTTTTTGTTGTCATTGTTCAATGTTTGTACTCTCCAGTAATATGTTATTGCGAATATGATCTGTGGCTAACAGCAATAAAAAGAGAAGGACAGAAAAAAAAGTGTTTTGCTCAGCATAGGAGAATGAATATGTATATTTCAAGATGGCAAATAGACGGGCTGAAGACAGAGGAAGGAAAAAAGAACTGAATAGAAAACAGAAACAGAGAGAAAGAAAGACAGGAGCCTGTGCTGTATCATTTGACAAGGGACCTCTCCAGTGCTATCAGATGGAGGCGTCAGAACGATCAGTCTCACACACACACACACACACACACACACACACACACACACACACACACACACACACACACTGTCTACTTCCAGAGCAGGGACCAGCCGTTTGCTGATAGAACAGGCCCATTAGGATCCTGCTATCGCCCTCCGCAGTGGAGAGATTGAAAGGCCCAGATAGCTGCTCTGCAACCCTCAGTCCCAGGAAAATCATTCTGTATCAGTCATTGGATCCCTAACTTGAGACAGAAGGAAGAGAGGGAAGAAGCTACCACGCAGAAAGGGAAAATGAAAGGCAGGTTAGACACCTACTGAGAGTTAAAGAGGGAAAATTCGAAGGAGGGAAAGCAGAGGGGGAATGACAGAAGCTGTCAAAGAGGAAGGAAAATTCAGAGAAAGACAAAAGGAAGAATGTGCGGGTCTTTGTCTTACTGTCGACATAATGTTTACCAGAGGAGACAGCAGCAGATATCAGTAGTCTTTCTAAAGTCAATGCTTATATTGTCTGACAGAGATGAATCCCATCCTCCAACACAAAGTGTCCAACACACTGTGTCAGGATTTTATGCATCTCACAGTGACACTAAAGATTTCAGATGTAGACAATGGTGTGCTCTCCTCTAGTGCAGTAAGTCAGACTTCTAGTGCACTGGCCATTATCTCCTACTAGCTTCCCATAGGGAAAAACCAGTCATTTAGGCTGCAGGGCAGAGGGTCAGGCCAGAGCAGAGTGGAAGACAGGACAGGGGAATAGGGTACAAAGGCATGTCCTTTAATGGGCAGACACTTGACTGGCATGGCAGAGGCTAAGCTTGTGTATGTCCTCCTATCAGCTGGGACTCAGGAGCAGCTAGATACAAGGCACTTAGTAAATGACTTCCAGAGAAAAGGAAAAACTTTGTTCATTTGTGTGATGGTGTTAGGCATAAAAGCTATGTATGTACATTCATGTGTGCGTCTGTGAGTGTCAAAACTGCCCAGATACAGCTTAAGTGTGTTTTGCCTTTCTGTTTGTATGCTTCACCTGTGTGTGCGTGCATTAGTGGTAAAGCAGGCAGACTGAGGTTCATCTGAGTCACATTTCTGTCGTCAAGAAATTGGACTGGGAACGAATGACTGATTGACTCATATAAGGTGGAAACCAAAGAGGTCTGGAGGAACTGCCTATCGTGCATCTGATTGAGTGAATGAGTCATGCAGATTGAAATAGGCAGTCTGAGCTGGCGCTGACTTCACTTGAGCTGAGTGACTCTGGACATAAAAACAAAGTTTTAAAGTGCTGTGTGTGCACATATAGTGACTATGAATCTGCTGTCCTCTGTGTGGCAGGATAAGAGGCAAAAAGACAGTCTCTTGGATTTTGGCTGTTCTAATAACACCTTGCCATTGGGAGGCTAATGAAGCATGTCCGCTTTCTTTCCAGTGACAGAGAATGAGAGGGCGGACACAATCATTCACCAAAAGCACATGGAGTGATGCAAATTAAGAGCTCTCCTGAGGTCACGACAGCGAGTGTAACTTTTGCGCATCAACAATAGAAAGCAAGGAGGAGAGCCCAATCCTAGTGGTGTTCTTGCTTTGACTGTAAGGGTCGGTGGGTTTGTGGTGCTTAGACCTCAGGATGCCTTCTATTCTGCCCGGGGGGCCTCTTTAAAGAGCAAGAGCTGATGAGGCTTCACTTTGATACCACATAGTGGTTTAACGGTGCAACTAATATGCTCAATTCCCGGAGTCGACCCAGCCAAAGTAGCAATTCCACGGAACGGTAGATTTCTATTAATTAAATCATAATTGGGTTTTATATATTTATTTGGCGGCGACATTGGCAGGGAGTAAGAGTAAGATTAGGCAGAGATTTGCATGTAAAATGTACGAGCTTCATTACACTACCTTGGCAAAGACGAAATAATTCGCCTGCCTGCAGGGCACACAGATGGCTCTGTATGTTTGCTAATTTGCTCTCCTTTCAAGGTCATTAGTTCTGTTTGGGGAACTATCGAAAAAGTTTATTTGAGGTGGGTAAGTTCTTGAAATGCTTGCAATGTGACAGCTCCTTTTGTTGTAGGACTAAAGAGTAGAAACAAACTTCGACTTCACCGCAGCCAGCCACAGCGTAATACTTTTTTATGTATACCAGAATGTTGAAGATGAAGCTTTTTTGCACTGCTTTCCATGACTCAGTGGTCATATGCAATATGTTATTTTCTCCGCATTTTGTTCTCACCAACGCTAATGAGTGCTGTACAGACATAGTGTGCTACCTGGATGTTATCTAAACAACACCCAGTCATGTCTCTCAAGCTCATTACTCAGCAATGGTCGGGTAAGCTGAATCAATTTTTCAAAATACAATATTTACCATTTTCTCTTCCCTCTTTACAGAGGTCCTGTTTAGTTTTCTTGTGCAGGAAATTAGTTTTGACATAATGGGTTTTTGCCCTGCATTATATAAACGCTCAATGCACTGGCACAGACACAGCACGTGTTGCTAAGGCTTTGTTTGCCCAAAGACCTAGCGGCCTTCTTGTCACCCTTGAATGGTTGTAAATAATCTAGCATGTGTGCGTGTGTGTAGGTAGGTGTGTTCAATTTATTTTAAAAAAAATGGGGGGATGGGGTATTTTTTCCTCCTTTCCTTTATAGTTTCAGTATAAATCAATGACAACTTTCTCTCGCCACATTGTCTGAGATATTTAAGTGACTCCACGCTGCAACAGGACCTAAGATAAAACACAATAAAGCAACTTCATCCAAGAAAATCAAAGCTATGTCAGCATATTGTGAATATATGTACATATGTGGCTCTATATTTGGTCACGCCTTGTTAGTGGAACTGATTTATAAACCCAAGAACACAATAGGATTCCTTAACGAGAGAATGAGAGCGATAGTTATAGGCATAGATCTTTTGAGTATATGGCACTACTGTAAGTGTGATAATTCAAAATTAGCATGTCGAATTCTCTGTCTTCTGAGATAGGCAACATCACTGAGTCTTATAACACTGTTTCATTTAATAATGAAGCAGACAAGGGAAAAAGTTTAATCAGCCGGGTATTATTGAGGATATAGTGCAGACAGTCTTGCATAGTAGAATAAAACGAATCACTTTTATTACTATCTAACTGCAATTAGTTTAACCCTTTTATCTCTCACCATTTGTAACGCTATTTGCACCATTTCACAGAGCCTCGAAATTTGGGCAGTAACAGTGAAATTGATATAGTGCGGAAGATACCATCCGCCCAGAGGGAAGGGTCTGATGGGGAGCGGGGGGCCCTGCTTATTTCACAGTCTGTCCTTACAGCTTAACTGCAGCAATCCAGTAGTTGTGGTGGAGTCACTCTTATACTACACCATTTCAACATGCATAGCATTTTTGCGTTATTGAATCAAGGTTGGATGAATAGTATTTTGTATCACCACACACTCGTACTTGCTGTTACAAATTGATAAATAAACTTACAAGCAGGACCATCTCAGTGCCGTATGGATCGTATGTCCTGCAGTCCTACATCTAGCCTAAATGATGGTCTATGTTTGACAGGCCCTGATCTGAAACACCTCCTGTTCTTCTTCGTGAGACTCAGGAGATGGAAATTAAAATATTCTCTTTCCGAATATTAATATGACTAAGACATCTCATTAGCATACAGTGCAGGGAAGAAGTCTTTAATGAAGGTATCAGAAGGATCTTATTGTCTGGGGATTAACACTTTCTTTTTCTTAAAAGCCATTATTCAACATTGACTAATGAACGTATTGTATTTATTTGTGTTATTTTTGGTCTTTTCTTCATGTTAATTGGCTGTTTTCATATTTCTGCTTTTTGTTTTTTTTCCCTTTTTTTTCAAAATAGGGCATTGCAATTACTTCATTTTTTTCCTGTATAATTAGAGGTTAGAAATATTTGTTTATTTCACTGCTGCTTTAAACTTGAGATTGACAACAACTGAAAGAAATATATATCGGCGGTGTAGTTATTGATATTGACACTTTAGACCCCCAGTAAAATGAACAATTACAAACAGCACACTCTCCATAAACATATATCAGGTATGTCACCTGAACCGGAATTTTCTATAAATAATTTCAGATAGTAAAACAATCTGCTTTCATGCTAAAATCAGTTATAAAACACTGTACACAATCAGTTAGCCTGTGTTACTCCGACATTACCTCTTTCCCTGCTATTGATTAATGATTAGTCATGCATTAGTTTGTTAATATTCATGTTCATCAGCTCAACAGTAGTTCTAACTATTTTACAATCATACAAATAAGTTACCTTAAACTCCGTTTTTGAAACCAAGCTATCAGGAAAACAGATTTAAAAGAAAATTAAAACAACACAAATACAAAACCAGGTGTCAATGTGACAAAAAAATTTCCAGCAAAGAAACTTTCTTTCTTTTTACTAATTACTATCTACTAATTAGTAATTAACCAACTCAGAAGTTCTGACTTTGAATTTAAAATAACTTACACTTATTCTGTCTTAGCAGTAACAGGAAACTAAGGCAAGGCACAAGCACTGCCCTGATAAAATCTAACTAATTTAAATATCTCCAGACCTCTGCTGTTCAAGAGGAAAGTGTGAGCTTAGATGTTTGGTAGTTGCACACAGATGACAAGATTTGCAATTCTTTCACTAAGTAAGGAGAATGTGTCTTGATCGTTGGCAGAAAAAAATGAGCAAGGCATCGTGCCACATGGCCAAAGACTGTGAGCCCAATGTTGGCAGCCTCAGAGGAGATGGCTACCTTCCAATCAACACTATGGGCTCCGTGGCTCATAAATCTTAAAGCAATATGAATTAGAAAATGTGAATTTGAAATGAAAAAATAAATAAATAAATATTTTTTAATAATTGCATCAGGTTTAAAGACATGTCATTTCTATTTTTTTTTGTTTAGAAAAATTCAGTGTCTGAAATAATATAGCAGATCTTTTCCAAATGCTACTGTGTTCAGTGCTTGAGATGGATTTTAAAATTACATTTAAGTCATTCAAAAACTACGTAAATTGAGACTAATTACTTTTAGACTTATTGAAGTCAGCTAAACTACCACAAACTCATCTGCCATTATATATATATTAGTCTCAAAACATTCGCGTGGATGCTGAAGCTATATTGAATGAATTGACGTGAACATTACCAAAACATAAAGTTTGGATAAAATTAAGGTGTCATGATTTTAAATGCCAGCTCTATTGCATTCAACTACATTTCATCCCCACCCCCAGCCTCCAGACTCCCAACCTGGCAAACCCCCTTTCGTCTGTTTTTCAGACCACAAAGAATAAAAGCGGTGGACTGGATCACTTCCACCCTGTACGTCACACAATAAACCACAACTGTCTATTACTAATTATTCTGCTTTTCAAAGGAGATTGTTCAGATACTATTGTGTAATCAGAAACGGCAAGAAATGAGCGAGTCATGTTTGTAAAGAAAAAAAAGGGGAGTTTTTGTAACCTTGTACTTCCTAAATATTTTAATTTTCCGCTTGAGAAACTCCCGAGACTCTCTGTGACTGGGGAAAATATAGTGCACAATGATTTATTCTTGTCTGGGGTCATATGTTAAAGACTGCACAAACTTCCTGGTTTGTGAGTGAACCAGAAAAAAACATAACTCTCACATACTTGTTGCCTCAAAAGGCTTTGGTGCAAATCTGGAAAAACACAGACTTCATTAGTAAAATGTTCATTACGTAAACCTATAGATTTCATACCTTAAACTGTATCATGATAATCTACAGTGTATATATGAGCTGTGCTTTGACGCATTTGTGTGCAGTTTTTCATGCCTTGTGTGTGTGTGTGTGTGTGCTTGTGTGTCTGACCAGCCATGCTCTAATGGGTTTGTGTGTGAGATTGGCTTGACTGTACTGCTCTGAAAGCAAAGAGAGGATAACAAGGAGATGCAGAGCAGAGAGAGAAAGAAACATAGAGAGGGAGAGAGAAAGAGAGAGGTACTCAGACACTCATTAGCCACCAGACGCTATCTGGAGTGTGTCAATAGAGTCATGTTAGTGGGGTGTTAAAGCATTGACCAAGATACGCTAAGAGAGGCTGAGAAAGACAGGAGAGGGGGGCAGAATGGGAAGGATACCAAGCGCTCCCCCACCATTGCAGCACCTGTCACACCTTGAGATAATCATCCATCATGTCTCGCCAGTGACTGGAGAATGTGTGGTCCTTTTTAATGGTTGCCATTGACACAATTCGTCTTTCCACCACCCACAGCCTGTCACCAAATTGCTACTGTTGCAGCGGGGATACATTTTATTGCACCTGTGCTAAGATGAGATGTGTGCATTCTTGTCTCTAAGAAGTTTTGTGTAGGGGTGACCAGATAGCCAGCGGTTGGGGTGCAGATGTCCTGAGCAACGAGTCCTTGATTTGATTCCCAAACTGTGTGGCCCAGTTACTGAATGTTGTTAACTTTTTTACATTTACTAATGCTCTAAAGTGAGAAATAAATAGGACGTTTTGTCTAGAAAGGTGCTGTTTCTGTGAGGGTAAAGAAACAGCACTTTCTGTTGTCAAACCTGAGGCAACTTGGGCATTCCTTAACTGACAAATTCAATGTGTGACATAAGAAAAGTATTTGAGGTTTTCTTCACTCTGCAGGATAAAGCCTGTAGCAATTCTTCATTCAACAAAAAGAGACAGAAAAATGGCATTTTGATGTGACAGCTTTTGATTTTACAGTCTGCTGAAAATGAACGAGTTTGTTCTTTTTATCTAAGTCATTACTTCTATAATGAACTCTTCAAGTAAAAACTAAAGTTACTCTTTTACTGCAAAAATAAATGGCACTTTGATGTGCAAAAACAAGCTCAGGAGACATGTTTGTAACCCTTGAGAGCAAATATATCAGATATCCAGGCTTCACATAAATTCAGCTTCATTTCTTTCAGACAGAGGCCTAAGTCACGCAGGCCTAAGGAGTGGTCTGATAAGTACCAGTCATGAGGGAAAAATATGTATTCCCTGACTGTTTTTATGAAACTTAAATGCGAATTAATTCTAGAAAGGACACCCTGGAAGAGTGTGTACGTCTGGAGGTTGTTGGCAGTGAGGTATATGGTCCAGCATCACAAACCTTAACTACTTAGGGTTTAGGGTTTCACTGTTTTTTTAAGTTTCACTACGGCTTGGAGAGTAAATGGTGAGCTTTTGCAGGAAAGTCTTCCATGCAAATGGCAAGTAATTGCAAAAATATGCTAGTGACCAACGCAATCACAAGCAGGTTTCTGCTGCAACACTTGTTTGCAATCACTTACATTACAGCCAGCAACCTACTCCATAACTACTCTGCAATCAGTTGGGGACTGCACATTTTTCAACAGGAAGTTGCTGACCAGTCTTTAGGCCTGTGTGACTGAGGCCTCATATATGAATTATCACAGTTCCTGTAAAACACTTGCACATACATGTTACTTTGTTGAGCATGTGTTAAGAAAGCAAATTAGAAGTATTGGTTCACATGTGCACATAATTTTGTGATAGATTGCATGACTTTGAGGATATATACCTCAGCAGGATTTCCCCAGGGGTCCCTCTGCACATGATGGTTGTTCCCAGTAAAACTGTGCAAAGGTGAGCTCAGACACTGGAAGAGTCATTACTAGTGCATCTAACACTACTGGATGTCCCATGGTGCAGTTGGGCACACGAACGGAAGGGGCCTACCTAATGGGAGGACCTCAGTGGGAGGGTGGCACACACCCAGGGCTTCTGGCGGCCCTTTAATAGAGGACCGCAGAGATGCCTGCCTGCTGTGGTTTCTGGGTTTCAGATGATTCTAGTTTCAGGTGACATGCCTCATGCTCTATTAGCAGACTCTTCCGACCACAGTTTTCTTTGGCAGCCTCACAGGTTTAGACTGCAGCGGCTAGGAGCAGGACTGGCTTTCTACACGCAATCTTTCTCCTCCTCAATCATATACACACATATGCATAAATAAACGTATGCAGAAACACACACGTGGGCATGCCAGCATATCCAAGTCAAAATCTATCTTTCACTGATATATATATATACACATGGAGACGCATAATCAAACATCATGTACAGACACTGACAGACAAGTCCTGCTGCTAGTCTCATTGGTAAATAGTCTGTCGGTGTACATATAGGGAGTCTGACACACAGACATCCATATATTTTGTCTGAGCCAATATTGTAGGTCAGCCCTGACATGGTTGCAAGACAGGATTTAGGCTCCAGTGGTGTTTGTTAAGTACAGAGCTGTGTCCAAACATCCTGCTCATTCCTGTGAAGTGGTCGGATGCCGGCCCCTCTCTCTCTGCCCTTTTTCAGCACCCTGGCATACATTCTGGGTGGCATCAGGTCTCAGGCCTCAGTGAAAGGGCTGTCTCCTTGGCTCATGCTAGTCTTTCTTTCCCTTTGCCTTCTCTGACCATCTCTCTGTCTGCATCTCAGTGGAGTCACACAGACTGTATAACTGTGTCCTCCTTCAGAAGATCCTGTGAGACTCAATAATGCCAAAAGGAAGCAGATCTTTTATCTTCTGTACTTTGCATGGCAATCTACAGAGAAATGTGAAATCGAGTTTTCCCTTCTGTTAGAGTGCTGACTTTTGTCTTTTGTCATTGTGACAAGTGAGTTATAGCCATATTTTTACATACACAAAGGCGTGCTTTGTACTGCTCAAATCACAGTTCTTAATGTTATTGTTCAGCGATATTACCAAGAGTTTTTCACTAGTTATATGTTAGTTATCATCTCTGTTGGATATTGGCACTCAACTGACTGTTGAAAACTGTATTGTCTTGACTCATTCAAATCATCCTCAGTCTAAATTTGTAAAACACATTTCCATCTGTTTAAATTTTAAAGAGCAACTTTATTAATGAAATCATTGTCGCAGACAGACATTTGCACAGTGAGTGCTTTATATCAGTTCGTGTAAGTCTTGCCCCAAGAGGTTTGGCTGATACACCTTATTAAACCAAAGGGTTTAGAACAACCGCTAATGGAAAGTCCTGTTGGTTTTCAAGGTGATTGGTACACTTTTTAGGGGAAAGACGTGAATCTATGTGCTTACACGTGTCAAAACCAAGACTGACTAAGACATATAATGGAAGGAGCAAATGAGTTAACAAGAAATTTGGGCAAAAAGGAAGGTTTCTTAACAACAAGCCATGATGTAAAATGAATAATCTCTAGTTAACACATTTTTCTAAAACCCTTTGAAAGACACTAAGGTCTTTGAATATGACCTGTGCATTAAATCCATGTCAGGCTCTTATTCATAATGGGTTCTGGCGTGCCGTGTATTGAAATCATGTATGTCAAAAGCTGATGAGACATTTATTTAGATTTTTTGATGGGAAAAGAGATCATTTTGACAATGATAAGTGTGTTTATGAATCAGTGCTCTCACATGTGTCTGTTTATGTCTGCCTGCTGTATGTTTGCTGTGTAATCCGCATGGAATCAGATTTTCAACAGAGGATATTTTCATCTGGGATGATCTGATTTTAATGAAAGCTTCTGTCACTCACAAGGCCAACCTGTGTAATTTGTTGCATACACTGTGACTTGAGGGAAAATGGCAGACAAACAAGCCCATAATGTTCAGGTGAGACCTAGCACTCAGAAGAAGCAAACATGTGCACACACAGATTCTGTGTTTGTAAAGACCAGAGCTGACTGGATTCTTATGGCTTTACATCTTACAGTTAAATGCCTAATACCAAGCCTTACTGAAAGAATCCTAAACTGCTAAGCTAAATCTAAGTCTAGTCATGACTCTAAAACCGAAATCAAACAAAATTATATAAGACGGCCATATAGCTGTAGCTATTCGTCTAAAGTGTTTTGAAAGGTCAGTAAGGCAAGAAAAGCATCATATAAATGCCAGTCCACATATTCACTGTGAAACCACCCACTGGTTTGTGGATTCAACATTTTTAAGTCCCAGTTTTAGTTTTATGGACGGTACCATTCTGCTTTTTTTAGATTCAGAAGTGACCTGATTTAGAGCTGACTTATATAGCTAAGCTATCAGCTAATGCTAACAAGATTAGTTAGCAAGGTGCAATACAGCCATATACTGTATGAACAGACACACTAGTTAATATTAGGTAACACTGAGTTCTTGGTTAGTCTATTAATACAATTAAATACATAGCAAGTTTAATTATTTGTAAGGAATTTGCATTAAAATGCTCCAAATCAAATGGAAAAGCTCTAGTTGTAAATGCTAGCACGTGTGTCCATGGCTACAAATGTACTCTGTGCACTTGATATAGTTATAATGCCAAAATGCAACAGCTTTACTTGCACAGAGGCCAAAATCTGTTTTGTTTCCTTTGAAACTGGCCACCCTCAGCTGACCAGAGCGGACCAGCACGCTCACGTGACAAACTTTTGGCCATGATATTTACATTCAGCTCATGGTGAGCTGTTTGCTGAGAGGGATAATTTGACAGTTAGATAAACAGACAGACAGACAGACGGATAAACAGAGTGTTGGCTATGGACAGAGATCTCACTGTCAGTCTCACTGCCACTCTGTTCCTCTCTCAAGCCCAACAGCCATGGGGCAATATTTGAGCAGACAGTCAGCAAGTCTTCCAAATATTGAACAACATGCAGTATCTGTTTTTTTTCCAAGTGCTTTTTGGACTCGCTTTCTTGGTTGTGTTCTCCTTCTCCTTGTGGCCATGGGTAGCTATGAACAGCTATCTCCTTGTTATTTATTACTTTTTGTCTGCCCTCCTTTTTAGCTTTTGAGCTTTATCATTTACGATTTTTCTTCTGTATTGATAGAAGCTATGCCAAAAGGGGCTTACTTGCTGTCAGAATATGGTGAAAATACATTATATCCACAGTATTTCAGCTGTGCTTTTTCCAATTTAATTAATTCCTCTATATGATAGGATTGACGATCACACATATCTGTCTTACAGCATTTCTAGCGTCTGTTTTGTGTAGGCGTGACAGTTTAGCAATATCAGATGGTCTTAGTGCTCATCTTTGTCTCTGTCTTCAGAGTCTGCCTGTGCGCATGTGTATCCATTGTGTGGACATGTGTGTACTGTAAGGATTTGTGCGTTTGTGCACTTACATGTGTGTTCAGCATTCTACGCCTGCTGCATCCAGTGACGTTGTCACACCTCTCTTGGTGTCCTGCTGTGTTTCCCGCGGCGTCCTGAGGTCCTGGATGCTGTCTCAGTATCACTGCTAAGGATGGTGGGCGTCTGGCACAGATAACACTCTGATAGCTCTGTGATGGACAAGCGGGAAACTTTATTTTCCTGTTGATCTCCTTTCCCATACTCCACTGACACTATGACAACCTGCTGTAAATGTAGCTCAGAGGTGTCTGTATACGCCTGCATTTGCGTTTATGAGTGCAGTGAACAAAACACTCTTTCTGAAAGTCGCAGAAAAAAAACCCACAAATAAAAAAAACTTTTAATAAAAAATGAGAATAGGAACTTCCTTTTATTCCCCTCTTTTTTCCTTTGTATTAGTAGTTCTCTGTGTTGCTTAATTATACTATAACTTCACATGCTTCTACATAACTTGAAACATAAGTTTTCAGTGGCTGTTTGGTTTTACGCAAATGTCATTGGCATTCTTTGATTCTCCCCTTCTGGTGGCCTGTGGGGGAAAGGCTAATATCTTGTGTGTCAATTCACAGCATGAAACTTTTAGATCTATATAAGGTTACTCACTGCAGAACTTATTTTCTAAGAGAAAAAAGAAATCCATTATTTATGAACATATTCCCAGTCCATGGCTAATTGTTTATTTTCTTCACAATTGCTTTGATGTAACCAGCTAGACACTTATAGAAGTCTGTCGAAAGCTGAATATTTTCCATTACGCTCTCTTAATATATAATTATTGTGTGTCATTGCACTAAAGTTTATTTTAGCTTAGTGTCTCCCACATGTGAATTTGGAAGGATTAAGTAGATATTGTGTGTCTCGTGCTCTAAGATGTGCCACAATGGTCTCTTCCTAAAGATGTTCATTTTTTTTTATTCCATCCTGAAAAAAATATTTCTTGTTTTCTTTCACTGGTCCTGCTTGGCAGTATTACACCCATTTATTTCCTTCGGTTGTGCTTGTGGAAAAACATGACACTGTTTTTTTGAGTGCGCTAGACAGACCGTGCTATGTTTTTTTGTTGGGGTTTTACGCACCAAGTTGCCTGATCAGCATTCTTCACTCTAGAGGAATTTAAACATTCATAAAATCAGATTATTACTAATACAAAGATTATGACCTCTAATAATTATATTAGGGAAGCATAAAACATAAAAGAAAGCAGGGTTGTGTATGAGCACCCTGCCAATCAATAAATATCCACATAGTGCCCCGCAGTTGTTTTTGGATAGTAAGGGGAACTGAGCCATTCCAGTGTGCAGTAGTAGTAAGTATAAGGTGTTATTTTCTGTCTTTATCTATTTATTAATTCCATGTGAGATTAAAGGAAGTTTTGATAATTTTTTGCATATTTGGAAACAATGTAACCAGCATCACATGACACTATTTTTGCAGTGTACCTAATAAAAGCACTTTAACTGATGCCAACCAACTGCCCTGATTACTATCTTATGTTCTACATACAACCTTTTAGGCATGATCAGTTTCATACCAGCCAGCTCCACCTGTCTAGACTTAAAGTTTCCAGCTGGCAGGCTATAGGGGAATGGCCTTCTCGCTGAGGCTTTACACGGAGCAATGTCGTTCAAATGCCAAGGTGCCCAGTGGCGGGATCTGTAGCTCTGTTCTGGATATCAGCTTTCATAGGATCAAAGCACTGGCAGCGATATCCTCCCCCTCATCAGCCGAGCAGCAGTGCATATACCCAAGGGATATGATCGGTGGATGGGAGTGAAGAGAAGGAGTGAGGGAGAGAGAGACAGACTGATAGACAGAGGGTGGTGGTGGGGGTGCTGCTGAAGAAGGGGAGGGCTTAAGGAATGGGGAGACGAGAGCTAGGTTAACGGCCTGCAGGGCTGGGGAGAAAGGGAGTGGGTGAGAGCGGGTAGGAGGATGGAGAAGATGGTTGTTATGGATGTTTGAAGACAGCGGGGGGAAGTGCTGATGGGAGAGCGATGCAAGGAGGGTGCGTGTTGGGGGGGAGTTCGGTGGGTTGGTGGGTATGAGTTGGTGAAACGAGACAGATACAGCATTCTCATCAACGTATAGGCCCTGAGTCTCTAGATGGAGCCCTAACAGCTGAGTTTCCCCCAGCACAACAGCATCTGTGCACCCCCACCCTCCTCACCCCTTTACCCCATCCCTTGCCTCACCTACCTTCACCACTCTTTAAGCCCATGAGTCTATTTACTCACCCGTTTGTTTGCCGAGAGCGACAGCATGCTACCCCTCCTCCACCAACACCGCCAACCCAGACACCCTCTGCTCCTGCTCCTTTCCCCCCTTCTTCCTATCCCCTCTATCATCTTCCTTAGAGATATGAGGAGCGAGGTGCAACACTTTCCTCTTCCTGCTCTCCTCCCTCTCTCCAGGCGCTTTTTGATTTCTCCTCTCACCTCCTCTTTTTCTCTCCCTTTCATATCCCACAGTGCTTCTTTTCTTCTGTTCGTCTCTTCCGATCGCAAGTTCTCCTCAAGGTATCAGTGTGTGGTATAGAGTTGTGGCGGAGTCTTTTCTTAAAAGTGCTAGCTCATTAAGGAGTGAGAGTGTTTGGATATGCGTAGTTTGTATTTTTAGTGTGTTTGTTTGTGCCGCTGTGCCGGGGCTGTGTTCTCAGTTCACCGTGTGTGTGCCTGTGTGTGCATGTGCGTGGTGTAAAGCAGAGGTAGGAACAGTGCTGAGTCTGATTCTTTCTGTTCCACTGTGGCGTTTGGGAAACAGAAACTTTATTCCTGTACAACAATAACATCTGTTTACAGTGTTGAACATACCGAGCACCAGGCGAGGTGAAACAACAATATGTTTAAAAATCTTACTGCATAATGTAAGGATGCGATGGTACAGTAGATGGTGTTGGATCAAACTTTGTTGTAAACCCAATTTCCTAATATAGATGTAGGCAACAGTGATAGTGCCGGAATAAAAAAAAAAAGAAACGTGCTGGCGATATGTTGTTTTTGACAGCGAACAATGAAAGACAGCTTGATTAAAATTAAAAATAATCTGATGGAATTCCTAATTATAATAAAGTAATAAGAAAATGTCAGAAAAAGTTTCATTTATGCAAGTTTGAATATTTACAATTCTTCTTACAAACAGGTACATTTAGGGCCATGGAAAGCTATAAAACAAAATGCATAAACAAAAAGTCCACCTAAGCTTTGGTTGAGTAAAAAAAAAACATTGCATAAACTTTCATTAGTATAAATAATATTTTTGAAATTGTTGACTCTAAATTGCTACATTTTATCTATATTTTAATTTTAAAAAACACTTTAAACAGGCATCCTCCACATATATACATTTTAATTACTACCGATTGACATCCTGTAAGGGGTTCAGAGAGAAGCCGTAAAATGTGTGGGAGACACAGCTGTAGCCTTATTAAAATGTGCTACAGAGCATATGCAGCATCGTGTGTGAGTATTTCATGTGAAAGTTACCACTCTCTCGCTACTAAAATGCTTTCCTTTTTATCTTTTTAATAAACTGTACATTGGTTTCTATGCATTGAAATTAAAGTTTGGGTGGTGGGTTTGGGGGAGTATACACATTCGACAGTTTGTCCCACACTCTTAGCATTGCTTTTAAATTTCGAGCTAAACCACCCGCCTTTGAGAAAATACCACATGATGACGACTGAAAGTATTTCTGTGGCATGGTGTCATTCTCACGAGCGGATACATTGGAACAGTGTTAGCTAACAAGTGCGCTACTGACGAGCGTATGAAATTCACTGAACAGGAAAGGGAATTTCTACATTCGAATGGTATAGAATGTTGTTGAGTGAAAACACTAATGTAGGTAATATGTAATTTACGTACGAGATAGATGCAATTCCTCTGCTTTGATATATAAAAGATAGTAAAACCACAGCAGCGATTTTAATAGGAACATCTGATGTTTTGTAAAAAATAAATAAATAAATATATATATATATATATATATATATATATATATATATATATATATATATATATATATATATATATATATATATATATATATATATATATATATATACTTAATTCACCCAGTACCTGACTATGTACATGAAAATGGACCTGAACTTACACAGATGCATAAATAACCTTGGGGTCTGTGGGTTAGGGCCGATGGTTTGTAACCATGCATTTGCAAGCAGACCCAAAATGGCCACGTGAGTGGACCCAGTTGCTGTCACTTCACGTCCTGAAAACAGATTATATTACACACACACACAAACAGACACATACACATATACAAACCAGGAAGTTTAGCTGCTGTTGTAACGCTCAACCCAAGCATCAGGCTGGCACCTCCCAGTTCGGTCCCAGTGTGATTATGTGTGATTTTGTGTCTGTGTCTATGTGTGTATGATAGTCTACCCCATAAATATTTCAGCCTTGACCCAGTTCCCCAAAGTACTGGGATGTGTTGTCTTCACCAGAGGAGACGTGGTGTCATATATTCCAGGTGGTTAACTGAGTCACTGTGTGCGCTGTGACATTTCAACCCACTCTCACCTAATTCATTTGCAATCACTATTATATTGTGTGTTGACCAATACATGTGCAAATGACTTGAAAGAGTGTTTAAAAAGTCAACGAAAGAAAGTGCAATTATTTTCAAATCATTTTGTAACAAATCAAATGCCCAAAAGGGGAAATTTGGTTGTATGGCTGTAAATCTGATTTAATCTGAAAATTTAGGCTAAGGGATGACAGAACACTGGAAAAGTTGGGAAGTTGTAGGAAATCAAGACTGCTGAGGTTAATAAAACAATTAGGTATAAAAAGAGCATCCAAGAGAGACAAAACTTTTAGAACTAAAGGCGCAAGAGTTCGAAATTTAACAAAAAAAATCTTTCCCCAACATCAGATTGAAAGACATTCTGGTATTTCATCATCTATGGTACATAACGTAATTAAAAGACTCAGAAAATCCAGAGAAATGCCAGTAAAAAGGAATGAGACTGTTCCATTAAAACAGCAGAGGAGTGGAAATCACTGCATGGGCTCAGGAACACTTCCAAAAATCATAAACACAGTTCGTCACTGTGCCACGAATGCAAGTTAACTCCACCATGCAAAAAAAACCCCAAACACCCCAAACCAAAAACCCCATACAAACAGATAAACAAGAAACAAGAGACATCACGCAATACCTTTTTATCAGATGCGCTTATGTTCCACTATTATGCACATGATGTCCACCAGCTGCGGCAATATTTTATTGGCTAGAGATAACAGCACCATTTTAGTCCACAGAGAGGTGGCACTGGTCATAAGTTGCAGAGTTATGAGCCATGAGTCTGTGATTTGCCTGACGTTTGACCGTTGCGTTTCGCACTTAGTTCACTTTTTTTGTCACTCAATTCTGAGTCTCACACGCTTTTTACTTTGACTTTCACCCCCTGGTTAGGTTTAGGCACTAAAAGGTGCTTGGTTACATTTAGGCACTTAGAACCATACACTCGGGAACTTAGTTGAGAGAAGGTTTTGAAAAGAAGAGGGCATGTCCCCCTCTTCTTTTCAAAACCCAGCTTTTTTTTTAATGTGTCAAATGAGTTTGAGACCCCAGAGTGAAGATGATTTACAAAGTACATATATTGTACTTTGTATACATATATTGTATAGCTAGTATAATATACAGTTTACACAACTTTGTTAACTTGTCCATGAACACACACACAAGCAGGGTACAGTGAGACGCCTTAAGGTATATCCTGTACGTGCAGAGTCTTCCTGGAAAGAGGAAGGTAGCAGTAGCTGGCAGGCTCACTGCTCCAAATCAATACGGGACTGCTTTTACTGCTGTTTGTGGATGCCTCTTCACCATTGTGTTATTTGATCCTTCACTGAGCTCTGTTCATTTGTTGTTCATTTGCTCTGTTGTGTTGGTTCAATAAATCTTATATCATTTTTGTTTTCCCCTATTACAAATAGCCAGCTCTCCTCTGCCAGGTTCTCCACAGTATGTCTGCACGTTATTGTCTTACCAGCATTATAAGGCAGGCCCATCTGTGAGCTGGGAGAACAGATTTGGTGGAAGCATGTCATCTACAAAGAAAATCTAATTTGCACACGCTGAAATCACACATAATATTCACATATTAGGATTGTAGTAAGCAAAATTGGCGTTTCAGACCAAGCCCCTATTTTGTTCGTTTGCAGGCTCTGGCTGTGCAGCAAAGCCAACTAAAACTCAGACTCAGACTCAGTGTGTAGTGACAGTTAAAACGTTGGTGTTTAATAAAATTACAAACTGGTTTCCAGAGGGCTAAGGCACTGTGTTTACTGCTTTAACATTTTCATCCATCTGTAAATGTGATTTACACTCTGATAGAGTTGTGCAGCTACACCATGACCTCAGTGACCGATGATGTTAGATAGCTTGCCAGTCAGAGAAATATCTGGCACGTTTTCTTTTAATGTATTGAAATATTATTGGGAGATTAACAGTACATTTGGTATTGCCATTTCACAGTATCATGTCAGAGTCCTCTGTGTATGACTGACAGAACACAATTTACAGGGAGCAATTCAAAAATAGCAGCTAGGCTAGAAAAGGTGCAAAAGTATGCAACCCAAACAGCCCATTAGAGTCTGTGTAAATGGAATTATTAACGTCATAGATAATACAAACACAAACACACACACACATACTGTACAATGGCCGACCTGCCAGCAGCTCCATTTAGGTCACAGTCACGGTTTGCCAGACCACAGGTGGTCTTCCTGTCACAAACCAGTGGACCATGACTATGCAGGATTAGTGCAGACAGGTAATCATACTCATAGAACAAGACAGTTTATATTAAACAAGAGACTGAGAAGTTTCAATGAAAACAATAAAGGACAGTTGTCTGATGTTTGACTTTACAAGGAGGACAGCAGAAGAGAAGAGAAGAGACTGAGTTTCTGTGTCCACCAGGTTTTGTGCATAAGACTGTGCCAGCCATGCCAGGAAGCCTGTCACTGCTCTGAAGCCCGAGAACCCTGGTGCCACCCGCCTTTGTTTATGTTTTATTCCACTCCTTCCTTGCCATGGCAACCTTCTATGTTTTCTCCCCCCCAAACCATGATTCTTCTCTTTGGTCTCCTTTTCTCCACCTCATCACCTCTTTTTCACCATGTAAAGTGATTCTCCAGGTGGAAGTTGGCCGTTTAGGCTTGTGGACTGGCAATTGACTGGTGCGTGGTTTCTCACTGAACCCATGCTCACCCCAGGGACTGAAGCCCGAGGGGCTCTTGAAGCTCTGTGCGGCTGACGTCCAGCTTCTCCTCATCCAGAAGGACTGCCGCCTTGGCATACTTAGCGCTCCCAGCTCCAGACAAAGACTGCTATGTCCTGTGAATGCTGTCAGAGTCAGTTAGGATTTACAATGAAGCCTGATTAAACTGTGCAGATTATTTCCCTCCAATACTGGAGCCAAAAACCAAACTTGGATATGGAAAAAAATGCATGACCTTGCCATCATTCACAGTTTTGTGACATCTGTGTCTATACATCAATGTAACAACATGACATTCCAGTCTCTCTGTATGATGCGTTAGTATGTCTGCACACTTACATTGTCTCTGCGTGTGCATGTACCTGTGGTGGTGTCTGTTGCCAAAGAGAAGATCACCTTGACTGTGGTCAGTCAGAGAGAGCCATGGGCAGCAAAACTGAGAAGGTGGGGTTGTACTGGCTCCCAAAAGGCCGTTCTGTTCAGCACAACAGTCTGTAGCCCCCGCCCCTTAAACTCTCTCTCTTTCCTTTCTGTCTCCCCCTCCAGCTGGGAGGTCCCAGGAGATAGTAAGGCTCACTGACTGATTAGGTCCCAGGTAAAGCACTGCCCTGGAGCCTGTTATAAAGCCAAAGTCAATGATGACGTGCACAAGCACACGCACAGCTACAGTAAACCTCTCTCTATGATTTTTTTTTTTTGTAATAGAGTATGCAGACACACATACAGGCACACACATGAGTGCACACCTACTGTCTCAATCAGACAGCTGCTCATGCAGCCTGCTCACCACTGGGATTTCCCTGTGTTGTATATGATATAATGATATTATTCCCTCTATTTGCTGGGTAGTTAGGCACTATGCCAGGCGGCTCTCTTATAAAATTGGGGTACCATTATGATATTATTTCAGGATATGAAATGGCTGTGGAGTGGGTCTGTAGATATAAAGAGTCTTATTTAAAATCTCCACATCATGTTTCTATTTTAATTGCCTCCTTTTCAGTCTTCACATATCTTGGTTACTTTTCTCTCCGTCTCTTCTCGCCTCCAAGCATTCTTTGCACTAGTTTTGCCTTTAACAATAGCTTTCATAGCATTGTACCCACATTTATAAACAAGGCACCACAGTGCAAATAAGGAAGTTAGTGGACAATGGCGGTGACCCCCTCCAATCCACAGGCAGTAAAACGATAGCAGTCTCTGATTCTATTCTCTGCTCTCTACCATTTTACAGTCTGTCAGCCTGTTAGTAGCTCTGTAGTTTGAAGCTCAGACCGGAACCCTCCAATGCTATTTCCAGCCTGTTTCTGAAAACCCGCTATTGTGGAGGTATAATTACAGGCCTATACGCTGTGCTTAATTCTCAAACAATAGGGTATACTTTTACACAAGGACATGAAATTACGCTCCATTCAGAATGTACTTGACTAGACAACAGAGCTCTTCATGTTCAGGGGGACATTTATGCTTCTCTAACAATACTGTGCAAAAGCCAGACTGTAAGTTTCTTCCTGTTGTTCCCTGTTATTACTTTAATGTTCTCCAACAAAACAATGACAGTGGTGTTATCTATCTATCTATCTATCTATCTATCTATCTATCTATCTATCTATCTATCTATCTATCTATCTATCTATCTATCTATCTAACAGTAAGTCCTATGATTTTTCTCCGTGTGTTGCCCATCTCATAAACCAGCTGTTGTTTCTGATGGGCTACGGGACAAAGGCCATTGATGGGCTTTTGCGACACAGCGTCAAGCTGTGTTGCATGGAAGTTAGATCTCCCTCTATTTATGTCACCCAGTTCAAATCTGTGCCAGTTTTAAATTTGCTTTTCCATAAATTTTGCAAATTGCCGTTTGGCGTGAACACTTATTGCAGCAATGGTGTTGGTTCGCCAATTCTCTGTCAGCCTCCTCTGACAGCCACACAACTCCTGACTCTTAATGGGTGGAAATGCTAACAGCATACGATTCTGGTAAGATACTTTTTATTTATTTTTTTTGTCCGCAATATTAGTTATCCACACGTTTGAGAGCCATAACGTCATAACCTCAGCAACAGACTGGACCCTGGCACTGTTCTGGAGTAGCTGCCACTCAGCATTACTTGTCAGCCTCACAGAAGAGATGGGGCTTTTCATTTTTTTTTAAAAAGAAGCATTTTCAGAGTCAAATAAGATAATAAGCTTATTTGCGACGCCACCAAAACACACCACAGTAAACAGTCCTATACTATTGACTAATGTTTTAGTGGATGAATTTTGTGGGCTGTTAACTTTCTGTCAATACAATGTCTGTTGTGAAATGTCAGTATGCTATTTCATGTAATGCCATTTGAATTCCCAACATTTCACTGTAGGCTTCTGACAGAGAGTTTTATGTGTCTTATGTTAGTCATCTCCTCCTCCAGTCAGTACTCCTTCAATCCTTTCGTATTTAACGCAGCCATTTTATCGTTGTAAATAAATTGAAGGATTCATTTATAATGATAATGATAAAAATTGAGCCCAAATTTATCTAATCATGTAAGGAAATATTATCTTTCCTGGTTTGTGAAATAGTTACTATTTATTTCCATTTGTTTGCTTTTTCTACCCTTTAGTTTAATTTGATTAAATGTTGTAATTTGTAGACAACAGTGTAGACAAGATATAAATCCACTAGGCGCTCATGGTGATCATTTTTAAACATTTCAAAATGTTTTTAATTTAAAATTTACACCGAATAAAATTCCTCTACAAGTGCTTATGTGTTTAATAATAAAGCATTTGAACACACAAATCTCTTAAACTGAATTTTTCATGAGCTGGACAAACATGCACACATGAGAAAAAAAAATTGTAGGAATAAAGTAAACACGCATCGTGGTTCCTGCGAGATGGCATTCAGTCCACACATCACTTCGTATTTGCTGCTATTTCATATCCACACCTGAGAAAACACAATGATAGCCATACAGCAGAGGAGGCAGCAGAGGAGTAAACAGCATGAGGGCACCATTTTCAAACTGTGGTGACCAGTGGCTCCTGTCTGCCTCACAGCCTTGCCTCTGCCCCAGTGGTTCAATGCAGGTATTCACAAACTGGATTCCAGTGGCCACCAAACCATCTAACCCAAGTGGACACAGTGACTCTTCTCGGTAAATAGTGGCTTGTGCCAAAGTATAAACCATACAGTCTCCTTTCCTCTGTAAGTATCTCAGTCTCATTTTTTTGTGCTCCGTGGATTCGTTTCTCTCTGAACCCATCACAAGATTAAAAATGAAAATGAACATGCTGTTTAACAGACCTCACAATTCATGTCCTGGAATTAAATGCTCCCAGTCAGTAATAAATGTAAATGCTGTGTTGGCTCTATTTTCTCTCTAGAAAAGGAACTAATGATGGTTTGGGGGAAGGTTTACTTCAAAACTATATTTATAAAAAAGATTAAAATGACATTAAGTTGTAAAAAGAACAAACATGTTAAGCAGTTGAGAGTCATTTTCTTTTCTTTATTGAAATTTATGTAATTATTGTTCTGCACTTAATATCTCACCTAAGCAGCTGTGAAACATGCAAGAGACTTGAGGATTTGGCATGCTCTTGGTAGACACAAAATGCAAATATGGGCCTGCAGAAGAGCTCACTGGAGAACAAACCACACCACTGAGGAAAAATCAAACCAAAAGCACAGCTTTATGAAATCAGAAGGCCGTATCTCTGTGCACACATTGCGGTAGATAGTTTCCTTTTGTTGTTTACTTGCTGTTTGACTGATTTGTTTCTTGGATTCCAGTCAGTCAGACTCTCGGTGACACGAACTGAAATTACATGCAATAGTTTCAAGGAGTCCCTGTCAACCTAAATGTTGGTTTTGAGTTCTGCATTTTGCAGCTTCAGTATTTGGGTTTTTGCTGCTGCCATGCTATGGGGGTTTCTGTTGTTGTTTGTTTGTTTGTTTGTTTTACCTCATGTGAATGAAAGAGTGCAGTGTTAATTTATCAGCTAAAGCTAGGACACTTGGTTAGCAAGCTACATTCATAAATTTTTTCAGTGAAAGCAACAGACTGTTAAAAATACAATTTCAATCACCAAAACTCAAGCACAAATTCCTTGAATAGTCTAGGAGCTGATTTAGACTTCTCCAGGGAATCTTTGTAGAGTCTACGATGTAAGTAGCCGATGTTGGCGGCATTTGTGCTTGTGGGTGCTGGATTATGTGTTAATTATCGTGTGGTCATACCCTGGTGTTTTACATACGATACTGCAGGGGTTTTTTCCCTCTTGTTCCACCTCTTTGTTGTGGTTAGTTTCTTCAAGGTGGTCATAGCCCATTTCCACTAGTACCTACTCGGGTTAGCTCGGCTCAGCTCATTTTTTAGGGTTTTCCATTAGGTCGACATACCTGATACCAAGCTATCTGAAGCGATCTGAAAATGTGACGTCAACAGACTGCATGCCACCGATTGGCTAATCAGGGGCATCACTCGATGAGTAATGAAAGCATTTCTTTCACAAAAATCAAAACCGCAATTTTTAAAACCTGACAAGGAGGGAAATGGCTACATAAAAGAAACAAGGCTGTGGTTCCCAAGCCTGATAAACAGCCATTCACCAACCGCCAGGTATATCATCACTTAATGTCCTTCATTTTTGTGGTGTTCGTGTTGCATATGAATGACGTTACTGGACATTCGGCTGCGTTGCCATGATGACCCTACACAATTTAGGTGGTACTCGATTATAATGGAAAACGACCAAAAGAAAGTCGAGTCAAGCTGAGTAGGTAGTAGTTGAAAAGTGCTGTCTATCAGCTACAAGGATAAAATGAAACAAAAGACAACGCTCACCAGAGATGACAGATCAAGTTTCATGCAGCGAGTTTAATGCGTTTAGCTGTTATTGATGTTTCTTTAAACTTTATGTGATAAATGCAACCAATCATTTTTTTGTCCTTCCTTTTCTGCTTTTACTAAGTATGTAAAAAGAAAAAATAATAAATGTGAGTAGAATTAGAACCTCTTCTTGCATTTGCATTTGTGGAAAATATGACAGGTTGGCTTCTTGTACCTTCTCTTTTAGGGCAGTGCCTTCCCTATTGCTCTGTGTATGTCTTCTTTGGTGGGTGTAGCTGAGCGACTTAAAGGTGCAGTACACCTAAGCAGGTTGGGCACTGTGAGGCAGTGTTGCCAGAGCTTTTTGTCTTCTCTTAGTGTTTCTCTTCTTCCCCAGGCTGGCTGGCTGACAGAACGTTTGGTTTTCTCTTTTTATTTTTTCTTGCACTCACTTACTCATACACTTAGCACGCACATGCATATTGAACACATGCTAATTTGATGACATTTCTTCTTGATCTAATTAAAATACCTAACGTCATGTTAAGACTATATGCGGTCTCCTTTTTTAAATTTTTGAGCCACGTTGTGACCAAAAATGACAGTATGGAAAATGACCATAACATATTTTAATGAGCTTATATGCATTGTAATTTTATTATGTGCAAGAAGTAAAATCTGTTATATCAGTATATTGTCATACATATATAGTAACGTAATACAACATTATAGGCCTATTTTTGATTAAATTGTCTGCTAAAATTTGAAAAAAAGCTTTATTTATATGCTGGGAGGGTTTAACATTACAAGCTAATAAAATCCATATTTTTGAACTGTTAAAGAGAGTTTAAACAGAACTCTAGGTGGTGGTATTCATCATTAATTAACTGAATGCCATTGCCAGGACACACAACATCTTTGAAGAACAAACAACGAGAACAAAGTAATTCCTAGAATTTTGATAGGAACTTAAAGACCTGCAGTAGGTCACGAATTGTACTTGAATAAATATTTTTTTTCCTCATTAACCTTTCTACATGATTTATTGGCTGTGACATAAGTAGAGACCGGTGTATTTTTGCAGGAACCTAAGCATCATCTTGCTATGGCAAGCAGTGGTCTAAAGGCTTTCCACATTTATCAAGCATAATTGCTGCTTAAAGTCTTAAATTATTTATTATTGTGAGATCTGACAGTGCTGCTCAGAAGCAAATTGGGATCATCTTCCATGACCACCAAGGATTTGCAGATTGGAGGCAGAACTAAGTTTATTTCCTCAGCTCTGCTTTTATCCCTGCAAACGAAGCGTTTAAAAGGATCACCCGCGACAGATAACCACGTTACTGTACAGACGAATAACGTCGCTGCTCTTAAGATCCTGATTTTGTCTGTGAATTTTTTTCTCTCTTTCCTTCACCCTAGTCTAATTGTGCTGATGCTCTCCCCGTGGGTTTTAATGTTTGACACGGCGAAACGCTCTTAAATCCTCCTCAGTGCTTCCTCCCTTATGAGACCCAGTATCTTAAAAGCAAAAAGGATGTATGTCTAATTCACAAATTTATCACTTTGCAAAATGATGCATTAAATGAGAGGGGACACGCTCTGATTTGAAATGCTGACTTTAGAAAAGAAGTTGTGATTTTCAAAATTAGTTTAGATGGGCTCCCTTTCACCCCTCACCCACCCGGCTGCCTCCTACGTCCTCTTGCTTTCGCAGTTATATCACTCTTGACACTATAGCACACAACACACACTCAGTCTTGCTATGTATACTTGTGATATACATATATACATATGTATTCTGTACATGCATTTTTTTGTTTTTATTTTTTAAAGAATATTCTGACAGGATTGCCTTCATCAGATTATATTTGTTGTTGAGGACAAGCCATAATCTTGCTTTTCTAAGCCTTGAGTGCTTTTCATGTTTTTGACCTTGAGAAACTGCTCAAATTCTGCTTAAGGCCAGAGTTAATATTTCAGACTTACTGGCAGAGACTTCCCAGCTGTTTTTTCACTTATATCGTTCATCACAGACTTTCTTTCATGTGCCCTTCTTCATTCTTTGCTGTAATAATTGAAAAGAATTATTCACTAAAGTGCTACTCCGCAGTCTTAACCCTTGTGTGGTGTTCGTATTTTTGTTACTCAGCCAGTGTTCATGGATCTGGTGGACCCGCTAGAGTTTTGGCTTTCCAAATTAACACTATCAAACAATTTTATGTTAAATTACTCAACAGATGTTTACTTCATCCCAATTACAAGACATATGAACAGCAAACATGGTTAATTTTTTCCCTTTACCTTTGTTAGATCACATTTATGAATTAATGTGCTTCTCGTTTTTCTTTTATATAAAATGTTATAAATAAATCAGTTATAATCAAGTGGAGTGAGTGGAAAGACACAACACATTTACACGTGAAAAAATAATTAATTGTTTAATTTTTCTTTTGAAAAAAACTGAACACGGGTCTCACAGACCCGAACACCATACAAGGGTTAATAAAACAAAAGTGAAGTGATTTCATCAACAAATTAAATCTTAAGGTGATAAGTGCTGTGTATTTTTTTCTTTACAATTTTTTATTATTGTATGTTATAAATATATTACCATATTCTCATGTTTGGCATACGTTGGAAAAGCTGCTCTCTGGAGTATTTTGAGCTCCCCAGAGGTTGAAACCAGAGAAACCATTTTTGAATGCAGTTCTAAAAGCTTTTGAACACAGCTCAACTGGCTGTGAGGCACCCTGGGCTTCCTCTTGACAGGTCAACCTGCCAAGAAACAAGTTTAAAGAGAAGAAGAAAAAAAATCAGTGTAAAAGAGTAAATGTAAATGTCTGCTCAAGAGAGAGTGATCCCTGGAGATGTGTTAAAACAAGGGTGAGGACTAAACTGATGACAAGTTCATCCGCACAGCCTACACTGTGGCGGGAAATGGCATGACAGGCTTCGTTTTAAGAGCTTTTCTTTTGACAGTTATGTTATCACCTATGCTATTTTCTTTGAACGTGAGTTGCTAGTGGGCAAAAAAATAAATAAAAATGTCTTTGTATGCTGTGTTGTGTCGTCATATTAGATTAGTAAATACAAATACAGTTACACAAGAATACATGTAGATTAAAAGTACCAATTGCTGTTGTCATGTGTGTGTATATATATACACACACATGCACATTATTCCATATGCATGAAAGTGAGGCAATTTTCAGTGTTGCAGTGTTCCTGTCACGAAATAACACATTCTGAAAGATAGCATTTCAGTGAGAAAACCTAGCCGTGACACATGCTGCCTTCCTTTTGGTATACTACACAGTGTAGGCGAGTGGGTCTGAAAAATAGTGTTCATTGTAAAGTTACCAGGCAGTCAGAGTTCTTTGGCTACTTACCAGGCATAAAGCTGTAAATCAGAGGGAGTCAGCAGATTACTGAAGTGTGGCGCGTGGTTACAGGCTGACTGCAGGTGCGTGTTCTCAACACGAGAGACGAGAGAGAAGTGCAGGGAAAGCCAGAACAGAACTGAGAGCACATGTGGTCTATGGTCACTTCTTCAACTTTCCAGGTGCAGGATGGCATCACTGTTCTACCACCCCCTCCCTCACTTTTTCTTTATTGTGTATATAAGAGATGAAAGAAAAATGCACGTATCCATACATATGCATTGCTTGAACTAATTGGAACAAGGGCCGCTTCAAAATACTGCTGCTCTTGTGTTCTTTTTTATCATTTGATTAAGATGCACAGAGAGAGAGAGAGTGCGTGAGTGTGTGTTTGCGGGGACATGAGTACAGTATGTGTCCCAGGGGTGCATCATGCTCAATGTTACACACTATTTCATCCCTCATCATATGTGACTCAAAGACTGTTGTTCCTTCCATATATATATATATATATATATTTTTTTTTTTAAATCCCACCCTCATTAGAGAAACACACACGCACACAAATGCATGTAAGCACATGTAAGCACTGGTGTAAGCACCAGACGTAACACACGCAGAGTCGAAGGTGAGGTTTGACTAAAGTAGCTGTGAAACTCCAGCCTCTATCAAAGGCCACATATAATGAAATACTCAAAGGAATAAACAGCTCGGACAGTTCTAGACGAATGTTTTACAGTAATGCACACAAAGGCACACAGATACATCCATACTTTCACAGGAATTTCACCTGTCCAAGACATTGTTACATCTGCTCATATCTTATAGATTTGCAAGTATACAGACAGCTGGTGTTTTCTCAACTTCATCTGAGACAAGGAGGAGTGCGATAAAAATCTACACAACCATTCTCCATGAACCCACTGGGTATAAAGAAGGGGTGGGGGGAGAGTTTGAAGAGAATGTAAAGGTGAACAGGTGAAAGAGAAAAGCAGAAGAGTGTAGCTTCGCCTGCCACCTCTCCGCCCTTTGTTGCTCCCCCATCCCTGCATCACCTTGCCTCGGGGGGTTGAACAACTGCTCTTGATGGGGGGGCAAGTGTTCTCTCTGTTCTTTCTCAGTGCCTCTGGGTGTACTACCAACTCTCACTACCCTGGCGATCTCCTGCCGCCTCACACTTTCAGAGTTTCACAAACACCGAAATACAAACACACATACGAACACACAAGCCCTGTGCAACATCTGAACCCTCTTCACTCTCTGCTCTCTCTCTCATCTTCCTATGTGGGGCTCTTTGTAGCTGCTGTGCCTGAGCTTGGTGAGGAGAACAGGGAGAACAAAGCAAGGGAAAAAAGAAGGATGGAGAAAAGAGAGTCGTGGTGGTGTTGCAGAAGAGAAGAAGGGAGGGGATGGATGAGAAAGCAAGGGAAAGCATTAATGTTCAGAACCTATTGAGAGTGTTGCCTGTTGTTGCTTGAAGAACGTAGGTCTGTGAGCCTTTGCGCACCACAGCTTGATTTGGGGGTTGTCCCCAGCTGTGCGTGGAGACAGCAGTAAAGAGATGTGGCAGAGACTCTAATTAGATGGGCCTAAGTGTTCTGAACTGAGGGAGAGCCCTGGAGTGCTAGCAAACGCTGCTCAGCCCCCCTGCAAATAGAGCAGGAGGAGACCCCCAGCAGTAATTACAACGTTTCACAAACCAAGCAAGACACATCCAGGAAGTTTTCAATCAGAAAAAAACCCCTCTTGCACTCACTGGGGAGCGGGAAAGGGGTTGTATTTCATTAGCCCTCGCCATAGGATCCTTTAAAAGAGGGTGCGTGGGGTTAAGCTTTGACTGCGGAGGTCATCCTGTTGCGTCTGCTGTAACGTGAATGTGATTTAGCACTGTTAGTGAAAATATATTAGACACAGCATCTCAAGAGACGGCTGCAATATCACAGAAATACTCACAATGTTTGTATATAGGAAACCTGCTTTTTTACATACACGCTAAAATCTTAAAAAGTCGTATTAGAGTGAAGTCTGTTGAAAAGTTACATGGCTGCCTGGAAATTACCAACCATCCAATTAGTAAATTTTTGAATATGTGTTTTGATGGAATATTGGTGTCATGGGGAAAATAAATAATAATTAGTGTGACTTTGAGTGTGTTCTCTGATTGGTCAACTATGTCACATAGTCTAATTGTATTCAAATCAAACTCAAGCTACATATGCACAAATAAAAGTTGATTCATATGCACAAAGGAAATGAGATGATTATGTCATTTTGTTTTGTTTTAACTAAGCCATATGTGTTACTGTTCTGTGCGTGTAGCGATTGTGTAAGTATGCTTTTCTGTGTGACAAAAACAGCCACAGCAAAGGTGTGAAGGCACTCTCACCTGTCTAAAGCCGGAAGCATCTGAAACCTACACAGACACACACTCGCACACACACATACACAGATGCATACAAACACTGTGCCATGTGTCACCGAAAAAAAAACAAAAAAAAAACAGATGCGCTAGGAACAACACTGCATCAATTATCTCACCAACTTCACTCAGTAAATTAGAAAGGGATAATTATGTCGTACTTATTTTCCTACCGTGTCTATCTTTTTCACTTTTTTGGTTTTGGCATGAGAAGTGGCAGTTGTCATAGAGTGCATGTAAAATCATCTGTGCAGGTATAAAATGTCTAATCTATATTTTTCCTGTTGGGATTAGCCAAGGATGTCGTGCTATGGCTGTCACAAAGTATTAGTGAGAAAAAAAGAGGAACAGGAGCAATATGGGACACCTACAACTTTCCTGCCAGACCAAATTTGGTATATATATTTAAAGAAGAAGAAGAAGAAGAAGAAGAAGAGGAAAGAAAATACATAACATTCAATAACTCTTTGAATGTCATGTTGTTAATTCTTATTATATTAATTATTATACCAATAGCTAAAGACATTATGTGCTACTAAGATAAATGCACAAGTAACCCTCTTTTCACATATGTTTTCCTGTAAAATATTTGCTTACATCAAAAACATAAATATGTATTAGCTTTATCTTGTCTTTCTCTCTAAAATCCACATGCATTTACTTCACTGCAGAGATGGTAATTACAATCACACTAAATAGGCTTCAACCGTATCAAAAATTAATTTATATCAAATTTATTTGGGTTATCCATTGCTAAAACACATGGTTTTTGCATGCTAATGCCATATATTTTGAAACATTCCTGCAATTCAATTACTTGGGAATATCATTAAAGGCAACAAATTTACAGTTTAATTTGTGTGGACTATTTAAGACGCTCCAGAGCTACAGAATCCCCTTCCTCTGTAAGTGGATTAATTAATTTGAATCAATAAAGTCCCTTAGTCGGTTTGCACCACTCCCACAAAAAATAACTAACTCCACACAAAGCCTTATCAGTCGCAGTGGAGGTCCAAACCCTCCCTTTTCGGCTACAAAATGAAGTTTTGCTGAGACAATTACTGGCAGATTTCTGCACTTTATTTTGCTCCTTAAGCTTTTTGGAAAAAAAACAACTTTTTGAAATGTGTTAATCTGTTTCTAGCGTGAGCTTGTGTTTGCAGCACATTTTTCCTTTTGAATACCAATAATAACATGTCTGTATATATTTTTTTTAAAGTTGGTATTTAAATATTTTATCATCTATTTCTTTAAACCCAGGCGTTTCAAGCTTTTGTTTTTCTTGGAAATCATAATATAATTCAAAGAAATTATCATTTGAGATTTGAACACTCATGAGTGATGGATATGACCAAGATGCATCTGGAGGAGAAATTCGTCTCAAGTCTTCTAGTTTTATTTTTATTTGTTTATTTATTTATTGTTTGTTTGTTTGTAATACGCACATTTAGAAATGTTCGTTAGATGTGCAGGATATAAGCTTCAACTACCTTCTCCCCTTTCTGTATCCTATTACCAGCTCCACAGCGTGGCTGGAACGTTCAGCTTGTGAGTCTGTGTGTGTGTGTGTGTGTGTGTGTGTGTGTGTGTGTGTGTGTGTGTGTGTGTGTGTGTGTGTGTGTGTGTGTGACAGAGAGATCCTGGTAAATATTGATCCTGTTATACCTACCATATTAAGGACTACCACAAAGGTACAGTAGGTACTTTACAGGCCTGGTCTGAGAACTAATTACCACTGAATGTGTCCCATTGCAAGATAGAATTTGTAGTTTTACAGCTGCCTGGTTTATTAACAGCCCATGAATAAACAGTAGTTAGTTTTAGCTCAAAGAAAGATGAGGATGTTAACTGGAAATAATAGTTAACTAGCGTGTCACATACAACCCTGAAATGAAAATCTGCAATCCAAACACAGATGAAAATTCAAAAGTTGTGTTTTCATTGAATAAGAAATGGAATAATCTGGCTACCTAGTGGAAATGTAAGTTAAGCATAAGAATCTGTGGATTTAAAGAAAAAAAATCTCCATTTGACAGGTTTTGTGCAAAACAGCAGGAGACCGAGTTGGTTGATGAGTCACTATGACAACCCTTCAATGTAAAATTCATGTAAAGAACAATATTCAGCCTCCACATGTCAGTGTTAAACATTGGTTTTGCTGTTTTAGTGTCATTTTATATTATTGGAAATGCATAAAAGTGCAGCATGTTGCCTTACCGCAAAAAAGAGAGAAAAAAAAAGAAGCACCTCCAGTGGATTACCTCAATTTCTGTGTGTTTCCTTAAACTTGTAAACAAGATCATTCATGGTACATTTGATTCCTACTTTCAATTAAGGAATTAGTTCAGCTGTCTTCAAACATAAAGATTATAATGTGTGATTTGTGTCAACTTTCACTCCTGGCTTCTAAGAGGAATGCCCAGTTTAGTGTTCAGTTTTGAGAGCGCGTCTGAAAATAGTGCTGACAGATGACTCTTATTCATAGCAAGTTGAGAGTGTCTTGTTTTAAACAGGCTGAGAATAAAATATTCATCAGTGACAGGTAAGAACATTAAGAACATATTGTTCGCACACAAACACATGCCCATACACACACACACACAATGTCGGATTTTCCTCTCATACTCACTTTCTCCCACACTCCTTTCCTCCGTCATGGTGAGGAATCTGTTGCAGAGGTGTTGCATTTCTGTTTGTGTACGTGGCCGTCAAAAGTCCGGTGAGGAAAATATGAACAGCTACACGTATAAAGAAAGCTGTTCAGCAAGGACAGCTTATGTTGCATGTATCAGTGCAAGAAGAACACAATGGTGTGATGCATATGAGAGCGTTACACTTGCATGACTTGCTCAAAATGATCGGTTTGTTAGTGTTTCTGTCTTCAGCTTCTCAGAACCTGTTGGTGAAGTTTGCGCAGCTGGTGAAATGTAATATCTTTCCCGTTAAATTTCCTTTTATTTTTATTTTTTTAGCTAACAGTAAGAAGTTTTTTTTAATAAAAGTGTTATCAGTCGTTTTAGTAAAAACTCAGACCTTTGCAAAATAAAATGTGTCACTCAACAATATCACAGAAATGAGGAAAATTGAAGACATCAAATATAATATGAAGCACTGGATTAAACTGCTCTAAACAGATGGTGACAAAAGATGGTCTCTGTCTTTTAAATTGCCACATCTGTGTTGTAAAGCTGAAGCCAACACAGATTCTATCAAAGTCACAAGCTAACACAATTCAGAAAAAAAAGATTAGCAATATCTGTTTATTGAAAAAAAAAACAAAAAAACTTGATTTTAGTTGTCTGCTGCTGCCCGCACAGTGGTTTGGTACAGATTCAGTTCAGCCAATGATGAGTAACCTGGAAGTGCCAACCTCTTTTTAAGCTTACTGAATGCAAAATAAATTTGTTTATTAATTCCTTTTCTTAAAGTTTTTTATTTCCAACAGGTGAGATGCATTTGTTTCTAATGTTTATAAATGATGCTGAAGCCATGATGCCCATTAAGATTGAAAGTGTGACTTTGCATGAGGCAAGTATTTGAGCACCTTGTTTTAAAAAATGTGCCCATAATGTGTATTACACATTATGTGTATAACACATCATGGGCTGGGGTCAACAGAAAGCAGGAGGTTGACTGCTCACTTGTAGTCGCATGATAAGGTCAGGGTAAATCGGGAATGGAGATGTAGTGTCTGACAAGATCCATTCAAGCATTGGAAATTGGTGTCTGTGTCATTTTTTCAACAGTGCTAGTTAAAACTGAAAACGTAGAAGATGTCTTACAAGTGCCAAATGAGATGCATTTATATTTTTGCCTATTTCACTCAGTAAATACCAGCTTCAGAATCACTGAGGCTATGCATCACGTGGTAACGAGGCCTGCGAATCAGTATGAACACATAAGCATAGGAAAGGACGAAAGATAGCCAGGTGACAGCAATGGAGATCACGTGGAACACAACAACTACCATCACCACCGGATATACTCACCATCAAAGGACTCTCAGTCAGAAGTGGACAAGAATGGAAAAGTATAAGAGGAAGTGTGTGTTTCTTGCACACATCTTTTGAAAATTACTGTGGCACTCCCATTTAAAAATGTTTTTTTACATTGTCATTGTCTGGCAATGGCAACATCACCGATTAGATTTTGTATCAGTTTGCAAAGTGTAGTTAACTAGTGACACAGTCTTAAAACATTTATTTTTTTCCCTTTGTTTTGAATGTGCCACTAGCAAGTGAAACATGTTATGGAAATGCAGATACTATTGTGAGAGACAGGAAACGTGGATGTTATGTTTTCAAGTTCCATAATTCCATGATTCAGGTTCCAAGAAAAAATAAATAAATAAAAAGCACCATAACCATATGTTAGGAGAGTGGGCAGTTGGGCATTTTAACCTAAAACACTGTAATGGGTGACACCTCAGAGTTATACTCGCACTCCATGTCCATCTACTCAGAACAGCACTACCAGAAACTAAGCACAACCAAGAGCTGCCCTTTCAAAATGCTTTTACCCTTTAATGGCTCTACACAAAGGTACTAAGTTCTAGACTCGTAAAATGACAGAAAATCAATACTGAGGAGAATCTGAGCTACAGCAAGCCCAAATAATGTGTTAGACCAGAAAAAGTAGTCAACCTGGGTGATGCTAAACCTCTGTTTAACCTACTAACAATTTAGATGTAGTAGTCATTTTGTTGTGTGAACTGATAGTGCTCTATTTTTTTCCCTTTCTTACAAATGCTCCTCCAGAAACCAACTAGTTCGGCTTTGCTGTTATTTCAAAGTGGAATGCATTGTTGTTAACAAACAGAAAACAATCACTGGTACTTCCCATAATAATAACTAAAATCCAGCCGGATGTGACCATAATCCACCAGTGGTGCCAGGGCATATGGAAGATCTAGAGGCATGCCTCTCCATCCTGGTGGATCCATCTGTCAGTCTTTGCTGGTGCTTTGCTGCTTTCTCTGGCACATTTGACAGCCCCACGCATCAGCTAGATTAGAAAATTATATAAATGTAAGGTTGGAAAGGTGTAATTGAAGATGGCAAAAGGGCTGATTGGGAGACATTTAAATGATTATTCTTTAGTGTTCAACACGGAGGGTGTGTGGCAGAGGCCGCAGTGAGAAATACTTTGAAATTATTACCGTTCCTGACAGGTGGATGACAAGTCTCGCTCTATCTCTTTCTCCTCCTGTGAACCTATGCACAGTATCAGTATGTACATTTATATAAGCTTGTGCTCACAGTGCCTGAGTTTCCGTGCTCCGCTTGTAAGCGTGCGCTTGTAAGCGTGTTGTATAAATGTCTTTGTGTGTCTTTGTCTGCATTCACTCATCAGGATGTGTGAACTTGGATGTGATATTGCTGGCAGGCAAGAGTATAAGCCCTGTGGAGCTTCTTACTCAGAGGCACCACAAAGCAGAAAAGCTTTACATCAGACGGGTTACAGTATCGCTACAATGACAGCATCTAATGGAAGAAATAAGACACCTTGTAATGAAGATGCTAATTTAAGAAATATCACACTGTTCTCTGAAATATAAATCAGAAGGACAAATATAAACCAGACGCAGATGCAACAGTGGAAGGACGACTTAGCCTGAGAAAAGGGATGTTCCACCTTAATTAGGTACATTTAATATTAAATATGAAATAAATATTTTTCAATGAAACCTTAACATATAATGCCAAAAAAAAGGAAAATGAGTTGTTTTTTTAAAATAAAATTATGATGAAATTATAGAGCTCGACTAATGAGGGGTTTTTCCAGCTAATACTCATATTTGGAGATTTAAAAATCAGATATTCAGAATCAGCTGGTTGTCGTGACATAGACAAACTATGCAACATCAACACTCATAATGTTGCTGAAGGTCGATTATCTTGTTTGCTGTGACAAATGTTAATAGTGATAAATTAAAATTTTAAATGTTTAAATGTTATTTTTTACAAATCTTTTAATAACGTTGTTCAAAGGGTATTTATTGTACTTACAGGAAAGTTTTATTGTCATCAGCTGGTTGTTTTGCATAGTATCACATTCAGAGCAGATTGTAGATTATGTAGATTCTCATAGATATTCTGATTCCAATATATATCATAAATCTGTATGCTTTTGATTCTGCAGACCTCTACTTGCAGAAAGGTTTTTTCCTGTCTCCTGCGTCTTGATGATACACACACCCATGTTTACCAAATGGCTGAAACCAACTTACACTAAAATCACGAACTGTGCATCATAAAATTGCCATTGTTAGTCAATCATGAGTTTTGTGCAACAAAAAAGGACTTTTATCTTGTAAGTATGTAAAGAAAATACCCTATGCATTGCATCGTCCGAATCATTGTAGAAGAATAAGATTCTTACACAGGAAAAATTATTCTTAAAATTAGAGCAGGTTAGGACCTTCACTCTGTTGCATGCGTGGCAATCACACAATGCCACAATGAAACAACTGACATATTATTTTTTCCCCTGACATAGTCAGACGTTTTCTATCTCTGCGGTTTGAGTCAGAGTTGTGCTCTGTCATGTTAAATGCAGTTGACAGAAGGGGCAGGCAACACCCTAAACCTCTGGTCTGAGACTTTGTTTTCCCTAGGCACCAAAGCACAATACTTAATCAGACTTTGGTCTGTGAACTGCAGACTGTGGCTGTTTAACTGTAGTCTCTCATGTCACGTTTGCCATATTCTGAAAGCTCGTAGGAAACACCTTAGCCAGATTACTGGACTTGCTAGAAAAACTGAAGTAGTATACGGGACTTTAAGAGTGTTGAACATGAAAAGAGGAGTATTAGTGATTCTGATTTGAATTTAATGATGTAAAAATAGCAAAGACAGCTGTGAACAGTTTGTGTTTATCATTATGACTAAAAAAATATATATGACTCAGTTTGGGTATACCACAGTTCAAATGACCCAAGACTGAGCTCAATAATTAGGTCATGAAGGTTTGGTAATGAAAGAATCTGCATAAGAAGATAAATAGGTTGATTTTGGGGTTTTTTTGTTGTGTTGGTGGTTTGCTAACTAAACCTTAACTTTTGAAAGTGATATATCCCCCCAAATAGGAGAAATAACAGCTTAGAAAACTTGACAAACAGAATGAATTCTTTGAGGTGTTTATATCCGAAAAACAAGATACTTTTTTGCACACAAAGATCACAAATTCTTTAGTTTACCTTTATGTACCTAGTTTACCAGGTACATAAAGAATGTCAACTTAACTTAAGAAATGATTAGTTCATTTATTTATTTATGTATGCTTTCACACTGATTAAAACTTCAGGGTTTAACAAAATGTTATAAAAAATGTTGCTATTTTGTATATTGACATCCAGAAAAAGTGAGCATATGTAAATATACGACATACGCTCATAGAAGCAGTGTCACTTCAAATAATGAGGTATCCTACTTAAAATGCAGTCAGTAAAAAAAATAAACAATTAAAGAGACAGTCTTACTGTCTAAAGTAAGAAAAACCTATCTTCCATTAACTGAAACAGCAGAAGTATGGTATGCACTGCTCTGAATCTACAAGCAAAAGACCTGCTGTTTATGCTCATGCTTAATACAGTATAGTCTTAGAATGGGGGGGAGAGAGAGGGGGATGCCCTCTTCCATTGACTTAAATGTGTGAATATTAATCAAGTTTACATTTGTGATACTGTGAGTTTGGTCTGATCGACTGGTCTGAAAGCTTATGAGATCTCCCTAATCAAGAAATAAATCATCCCATTTTCCCGCCTTTCTTACTGCGCTAATATCTATGATGTTATCCCTGCATTGTAAATATAGGGCTGATGTCCTATATTGGACCACATGTCACATTAGGCTGATTTAAATCTTCTGCCACTTGCAATCGTCATACAAGTTCAAAAAGCATATTATATATGTTTATTTTGCAAAATGTATTTAGGGTGAATACACTGTACATTGGCTACAGTAACAAGAAAATAGCCTTCCTTCCCAATTTACACTCAGCCCCATGGAAACAGGGTGAAAAACGTGGGGGAGATTTATGTGGAAGTTAAGGCAAATACAGAGCAGTAAGTGCAAGGAAAATTGCTTTGCTTTGTTACCATGGCCACCTGAAAATGCTTTGTGTTTTTCTCCAGCACAAGAGATGATGAACAGAGAGGGGAGCGTGCGGCAAAATATGTGTTCATGACAGATCTGAATGTTAGTTGATTACATACAAGATTAACTGTATTATGCGTGAAGATATTTTCATTTATTTCTTTCATACAGATTTAAGTGTATTTGACATTTTTAACTTCTGTGCCTGATTTATTTCACTCATTAAACTGAAGATCATGACTACATGTGATGTATATTTTGAATTCCTTACAGTAGTAACAAGACTCACATTTATTTCATGTACAACTACCCTTTTGGAAAAATGTCAGACTGGAATTACAGAAGGAACAGTGTGGGCTAAAGAGTTAGCCATGGCACTGGGCATAACCCACCTTTCAAAAGAGCCAGATGGAAAGGGTAAGGTTTCAGTCAAAATATTGTTTTTGGATTGAGGTGTGTAAGTGTTCCCTCACTCTTGCACTCTTTCAATCTCCCTACGTCCTTGTCTCTCTCAATCTTTCTCTCTTGTGCTTTCCAGCACTCCTTCAAATCCTCCTCCTGTTGTGTTTTATCTGATCTTGTCAAAGGTCTCCCCTATAAAACCAACGAAAGCTCATCAGAGCAGACCTCTGGAGACCCGGCTCGGTAAGTCCTGGTTAGGTTGCGTTCAGCTAATATTTATCAAAAATGCCAGAGTGCCGAATAAAAAGTCAGCACTTCAAATCTTTTTTTTTTCGGAGTGATTCACGATGAAATGTATGGTGAAAGGCACCAGCGGTCTTAAATCAGCAGTTTTACTCTTAGACGCTTGATAAACATGCGGCCCACAGGTTTGTGTCTGGCCTGATGGGGCTGTGGGGCAGAAAGGTATGTGCTTAGTGGTGATTGTGTGCCATGGCCTCCCCTCATTCTCCAAAGTCGAACACACACAGAGTGACCTTGTGTGGAGCAGAGGGGTGGGCAGACACACTAAAATCAGCTCACGCCACGCAGTACTGTTGGCAAAAGAAAAAGATGATCCTTCAGGATTACACACGCACCCACAATTACTCACTAAAAAGCATTAGTTCTACCCGACTCTGCATTATTATCTTTTTTTTAACTAACGCTAAATACACTTGCACGTATTCCTACATGATTCTCATAATCATCAGCTCCAAGTGAGACTGCAGGGTTGCCCCAGACTACTGTGGACTTGTTATACAAGCACCCATAAATCCACCCAGAGTTACATAAACCTGTCAGTGAGTTCATTACAATAATTATTTTAATTTTCTGTTGATGATTTAATGATAAAGCAACAGAAAAAAATAGAGAAAATAAAAAAACAGTGAAAGCAGTTTTCAGAAGAGAGGCCATGCCATGTTTCCTGTTGAACACTTGTCGCCTTCCAGCTGACAGAACACTTTGTGTTTCACTGCTGGCATAGCCCACAGTGCTGTGAGCCATAGCAAAGGAACACCTTCACCCTCACTGGCACGCAGTTAGAAGCATATACAATATATACACAGAATATATGCTTAACAGTCCACATGCATGAAAAAGCTATGAAAACATCATCATCAACCCAGCGGTGATGCAAATTAGGATTACCATACTTTACTGTTAATTTAAAGAAAAATAAAAGCAATACAAAAAAAACCCATCAGTTCCTGGGTGAGAATACTTAAGTCAGACCAACAAAGAATACCAGCTCAGCACAGACATCTGCAGCCTGTGCATACAACTGATTAGCAATTATAAATAACGTTATGAAACCACTTTCGTATAGCCTTACGAGAATTAATCAGAAAAATATAATAAAACTCAAACTTAAGCATCCACATGCAAAAAAAACAAAATCAGAACATTGTCATATAGCTGCAGTGTGCAATGCTGTGGGGTTTTTCAGGTTTCCCGATAAAACTAGCACGGAGTTTGTTAGATTGTTCCAAAGGTATTGATGAGGGCTTGTCAAAATCAGAAGAGAGTTAGTGCAACATCCAATGAAAGTAGAGGTTACTGGAGAGAGTACTGCGATACCTAAAGGAGACATGCAACAGCTGCACATCACGAATTATGATTTTGTTTACTTAGCATAACTGCTATGATTGAGATATTGCTAATTTTACCCGTTCAAATCTAAGACGACTGTCCTTGACTTCACTGAATTGTTGTGGGGGATGTTTTTGGTACTTTAATCAGCTGCTTAATCTTTACATATCTCCTGACACTCACTCAGCAAGAATAAACATTTAGCAGAGTATCTTTCCAAAATATCCACCAGTGCAGAGAGGTACCCTCATTCAATCACACACAGCTTCCTCTCTGCCTGAGCAGCTGACACGTCCTCATACAGTTTATTATAGCTTATAAAGTGACTTTTGTTTTTACTCTCCCACAGATATGACTTTAAATAAGGTAAAGCACAAAGCTCAGAGAAAAGTACAAACTGTTTTTTTTTTTTAAAGAAATATAAAAATTTCTAAAATTAAAACTGTCTCATTAGGACAAGATACACATGTAAGGGTTTTGTGATTGTGCTACAGCTTTACTGGTACTTGTGCTCCTTTCTTACCATTTTTCTCCACACTCATAATCAGACAACCAGGATTTGGTCATCTGTAGTGCACTCTATTGATATTTGGGGGGGTGTACTAAGGGGAAGTCTTTAACCAAAATACACAATAATACAATACAGCACGGTCATATCATCTTCGATCAAGACACTGAATCCCTCATAGAGGTAGGTCACAATTAAATGAGCTCCCCCCAACAACCCACTCCCCACCCAATTCCCTTCAAAAAAGATTAGTGAATTCCTGCTCATGATGTCACTGCAAATGTACCGATGTATAGGTACCCTGGATTGGATAGGTGTACAGGTAGTCATGGTGACAGAAAAACTTCCCCAGATAAACAGATTAGTTGATTATCTGTGCCCAGAAACATGAAAACAATACAACTAGATCAATACAAACCATATTTCACTGTCAGGAGTGTGAACACCTATCATCCAGGGAACACCACTGTTTTATCTCGTGTCTCAGTGGATCCACTCTTTTGGATGTATTCTGGGAAAATACCAATCTATAGTCTACTCATCTTTCCTTTGTGCCATCAGTCTCCACATTAGCAAATTGGTTGACTTAAGAGGGATATATAAAACACTAATTTAGGTGTATTGTTCTGTCATTATCTACATTAGATTTTGGCATCAGGTATGAGAGCGTGACTGGAAAATTTGTGATAAAATTACAATTACCCCTGTGCCACCCCCGCAAAACTCAGCTAATGTACAAACAGTCACAGGGGATGTTATGATTTAAGCTTGTTGATTCCTACACCCTACTGAATGTATCATTTAGAAGGGAAAATGGCTTACAGTCTGGATGCCAGCGGCTTTGGGAAATTCAGAAGTTTTCTTTTGGATGAAGATGTATGATTTTTATCAGGTAGCAATGAAAAGGAGAAACATTTCCTGAGTAATATGTTTCTTTAAAAAAAAACAAGACTGTAGGTGGATTTTAGTCATAGATAAACTCAGCTAAATGAGCTTATAATTACGAAATTATAGGTGTATACCACTGCACCTGGTATTTTGACATTGGACAAGATGCTATCAATGCTGACAAATCCCTTCCAGTGGCTCATTTATTTGCACAATTACACAGATTGGTTATGCAAAGAGTAGGAGTATTTGTTATGTAAAGTTATACTGTATATGTATATATACGCATACTTTTAAGAAAGATTAAAAGAGGATATTGAAAGTTTGTGTGCAGCAGAACTGTGGATATGTGAAGGGGCAAAAAGGGGAGTCTTTTTTTGCCACTGTGGAGGTGGCAGCATTCTTGGTAGGGCTTATATGCCAGTGCTGACAAAGGTCTGGGGCATGTGTATGCATCAGGGGAAATGGGGGGTGGGGGGTGACACTGATCCCTCAGAAGGCTATATTTACCCAAGAGTGATAGGGGCAGGTGGATTCAGCTGGGATAGAGGGGTAGGGGTGGTAGAGATGGTTGGAAAGAACCGGACCTGGTTTCAGTTCAGTCAGAGACCGGGGGCAAACAGACAACCCAAATTGGGGGTTCTATTCAAAGCCAGCTGGTCTGGCTTTATTACATGCAGGACATCTATTTAAGGTCATTTGTGGCCTTTTGTTTTCTTTTTATCCATTATCACGTTTGTTTGTTTTTTTCTCTTTTTCAACTTTTTTTTACCTGTTTGATTCAGTCGGGCCTCAGCTGGTGCTGGAGGGTGTAGCTTCCTGGAGAAGCAGAGAAAAGGCACGGGTGAGTTTATAAATTACACCTATTCCACTTTTTTTTCCACCCTCTAGTCTGAATCTCATTCTCTTAGTGGAAAACCTGTCTCTGTCAGAACTTCAAACACTTTGCACAGCAGGTCATGACATGTTTAACAGATTAAGCCATAATTTGGATATCTGAGCTGCACAATTTAAACCATTCTGAAATTTATTTTGCAGCCGCATTGCCTAATTGTTTCATTATAGCTTCGCAGGATTTAGTGAATGATGTCTTTGTCATGTAACCCAACACAGAAGTGCCTATACCAGTATGAACAAGGCTAGAATATCTACTTAACTGCTGTTTACATTTAGATTTCCCTGCTCCTGAAAAAGTAGAAAGACACCAAAAAAAAAAAAAAAAGAGAGAAAAAATCTCAAACAGTGTTGTAGGAGGAGCGAGGTCCCAGCTGGTGCCAATCACCTCTGTTGAGCACTTGGGGAATAGCTGATTGAGGCTCCTGGAAGTGCGTGTGTGTGTGTTTAGTTTTAGGAGTGTACATTTTTATGTCTCCAAGGCAAGAAAAATGGTTAAAGTCAGTAAAGTGGAACTTTATATTGTGCTGTTTCTCAGTTTCTAATTCTTCACAGTCAGTTTAGGTTACTTGTACCGTTATGGGTAATTGCTCAGAACATCTCATTGCACGATCTGGAATTATCAGTGAAAGAAAGAGCGTGGCCTTAAAGTGTTGTTTGCTTTAGAAATGACTCATTCCCTCAAGGTGGCTGCACTAGATGCAAATACATACTTCAGATGAAACGTGTGTTTCCCATTTTGGTGTCTAAGGAAGACATACTGGACAAACTTTTGATTGACAGAAAGGGGACTATTCGTCACCAGGGGATGTAAGAATATGTCATTTGTCCCAAACTGCGTAAAAGGCTTTTATTTTTTAAGTTTGTTTCCACATTAGATTTAAATTTGTTGATGCTTATAAATTTCATATCTTTAAATTTGAAGTTCAGGGTATTTTAGACTATTTATTAAAATCGTTACTAAGTCAACTGTTGACACAGACAGTGGATATAAAACTTTAATATACTCCTACTTGAAAATGAAAACAGTTTTATTTTTCATTTTTAATATACATCTAAACTTGAGAAGTACACATGCACACATGTCATATTATTCACCCAAAAAGCAGAACAGTAGAAACTTTGACCCAGTTTACAGGAACAGTGCAGTCCTTACTTTACTGCTTCTCTGCCCCTGAATTCCATGGCTTTGATGGTCAGCGGAGTTGAGGAAACGCACTGTTTTCTTTCTCCGTAGGGTGGTGAGCGCTCTTGTACAGTTGCCTCTCTGCCTTTGAAACTCACCTCATCCTGTCTTTCCACCTTCCAAGTCAGCTATTGGTTTCATTGTTGCTTCCAGTTTTTTGTTTTGTTTTGTTTGTTTTTTATGTTGTATGAATAGTAAGTAAATTATAATTATTAATAAATTTTTAACTTAAATGGTAATGTCTCAAATGTGAATGTCAAAGTTTGGTCAGTGATAATACGAGCACAAATTTTCCCTAAAAATGTAGCTTTTAGTTTCAGTGTTTCACTTTGTCTGGTGTTAAGTGGAAGGTAATTCAATGCAGATATGCATTTTGTGGTTTCCACTGTGTCACAGTGTCTTTGTATAAATTAGAGGGAACGTTAAGATACACTGTAGAAGTAATTTGCTGATTTGTTGTTACTGTGTAGCTGCTGCTGACAGAAAGCATTGGTAGTATTTAGTTTCCATGGTTATTTTGTGGCACCACTGATCCAGATGCTCCCGAGTTACTGAAACTATGTTACTGTAGAAAGTGCATTTCATTTTTAAAACAAATTAGAACTGAACCAAGACCAATTACACATATGGGAGTGATTTCAATTGTGATGCATGAAGTACCTTGGTTCTGTAATGGCTTACAGTAACAGCGTAGTAATTCTGCTCTTATTTTTTTCCTTTTCATTCCCCTTTTTATTATCTTTATTATTTAATTTTGGAAGACTTCCAGCAGCGGTCCATCCTTCTGTTTAAAAACTCTGTTTCCTTCTAACCCCCTGAGCACTGTCAAGGCCAGAAAACAGTATGACGCTCCGCCGCCATGATACAATGCTTGTGTGCCGGGGCCGCCTAAATCTACAAAACACGAGCGCTGGCGCTAGGCAGCTCTTTTGATCTGCAGCTAATCTCAGTTGCCTGCCTCTCCTCTGATCATGTCTGAATAAGAATGAGTTGGGGGTGATCCTGGAGGCACAAAGAGCTTTAGACATCACCGCTTGTCTGCCAAGCTCTACTGTGTAACACAGGTCTGCGCCGATGGTCGGCCTCGCTCTCATACATCTGAGCTGGGAAATCCTCGTTTAGATACGCAACGTATTCCATTCTAGTTGCTTTTCTTCGCAGTGAGACACTATCAGCTGCTTGGTGAGAGTGTGGGAGAAGTTGCAGAGCCATGCTGAATGATTGTTAATTGTCAAGAGAATTGGCTGAGGTCAACAGCTGCAGGAGGGACTTTTGCTGTGTAATAGTTATTATGGGAAATCAAAACAAAGCTAACTGCAGACTTTTGTGCTATAGTTGGATGCATTGCAGCTGGTTTTTGTTATTCAGGAAGTGTAAGTGCAACTTTTTACAAACGATCATCTTTATATTACTCTTTATATTGTAATATTCTGTTAAAAATAATGTAACTTTACTTATTCTTCAGTATTAAAAACTGCTTTTATTGCTCAGCATGTAACTATATTGCTTCTGCTGCCTCTAATTAAACCACCAATGCCAGTGACCCGTATTAATGCTTTCTGATTTGCCTCCTTTGTCAGCAGAACAAGTTTTGCCAGTTCCTTTCTAAAATGCGCTTATGTTTAGGGAGCGATCATGGATGTGGTTTAAAGAAACCATAGTTGATGGTTAAATAAGAAAGAAACAGCTGTCTCCCATCACATGTTACGCTCAATATTATTTACAAATACATAACAAAGCCAAACTTCAGCTGTAATTTAAGTCTGCATTTCTTCTTTGACATGTTGATCATGGCACTTTGCTCAGACGTGGGCTCTGTTCCACTGCCGCACATTTAACACTAATAATGTTGTTTCAGAAACAGCTTTTGCACCACTTCAGGAAACACCGGTGGGCACCCCTTGAACTGAGACATAAAAAAAAAGTATCACTGGCATCTCTCTTTTATAGGCACAATTAGAGAAAGGGCAGCAAGAACAATGGAATAACTGTGCCTTTGTTGGAGCAGTTCATAGGGAATTACTTTCCAACCATTCAAAATGAGGAAAAATCATTAGCAGAAAGTGAGTTTCTTTTCCCTCCCTCTCGCGAAGCAATCTGCTGGAGACAAAGAGAACTTTGAGCCCTTGATATACAGACAGTAAGCGTGGCAGTTAAGCACAAAGAAGACACGGGGAGAGGAGGAGGTGGGAGAGAAAAAACCACCAGGGATTAGAATAATGAAGGAAGTAAATTAAAAACAATTAAAATATTTGTGGGATAGCGGTTAGAGATATTTAATATTTGTTTTGTTTTTTTTAATACTTGGCTAAAATGCCTAAACAGACGACCGTGTTGAAGTAGTTTAGGGTAAAAAGTTGGTTAAACTTTGGGGCACAGAGAACACCTCCAGTGAACCCCTGTGCTAAACTTCTCCATTCCCCTAAGAAGGGTGCAGACCTCCCCTGCAGGCAGCACACTTAATTGCAGTGCCTGTACACTGTGTTGTTCATATATAGCAGATGGCACACACTGATGGCACCTGTCACATTAATGATATATGTGACATTAAAGCATTTTGATTGTAAATAAAATAAGCAGGCAGTCAATTTGCAGGTATCAAGGCTGAATAATCCCCTCTGTAGTCGACGTGAGCTATTTTTATTTTCTTCCCAATGTGATCATCTTATTGAAATTGTTTATTATCATCCATTCGACAGGTGGCACGGTTAGTTCTTCGAATTAAATATGTGGAAGACGTGCTTGCTTTGTGGTCTGTGTCTCTGCGTGTCGAAAAGCCCACGTAGATGCAATATAACAAAGCGAAGAAGCAACAGGTCTGATTAACAGCGCGCCCAGCATCGCTGTGTCTCAGTGTGCCAGTGCAGTCACAGACAGGACCATGGAGCTTTTCCTGTGATGTAACCAGAGAATCAAGAAGAACAAAGGGAGAATTTGTTGTTCAGCTTGTGCCTCATCCATAATGCAGGAAAGGTGTACAGACAGAATAGTGTTGGTTAAACGCAACACATGCAAATCACCCGAGCTGTCCCTGACTGACACTGCTTGTTAAGGGCTTGTTATATAGCCATTGCAGTTTTGGATGATAGATATTATTAAAGATGTAGCCACATGGTAGAAAAAAAATGTGTTATTAAAATTAAAACCGTATACAGTTTCACTGAAATATATCAGGTCACTTCTCTTGTTATTTATTACATTTCAAGATATAACAAGTAAAACTACAGGATGTAGAAATATTTGACACAACAGTTTTTAAAAATCTGTTTTCTTGTAAAGTGATACAATAGTGACCTAAAGTTATGATGTAGATGAAATGAATATATGATATGTGTATCTTGATCAAGTCTTTTTACATTTGCATACAACTGATTCTTGCAGAGGCAAAATACCTCGAGGCATGAGTGCCAAGTTAAGGCAGAACTGCGTCGCTGCTTTCTTTCAGAAATAAAATGAACAAGGAGATATTGCCTAATAGCTGAATTGCATGTTCACATATAAAAAAAAAAAAAACATTCGTAAGTGCAAATAAATACTTCCTCATGGTTATATGACTCTCTTTGTTTTATATATATTATAACAAGGAGAAATATGATTTCAGTTAATTAAACCTGATTTTCTAACCTTTGCTCCCTTAATTATAAAGTACTGTAGTACAATTCCTTCGACTATAATTACTGATGATATTGCCCTGTGAGTTTCATTATAATACTTATTAATAAGGAGCTTCAAATTATTTATAATACCACGCTTTAGATGACTTACCCAAAGACCAAACACAGATCAGCGGGGGAATGTCTCTCATTTTCTAAAGCAGGTGTGTTTTTCCTGAGAACAGAGCCCAGATGTTGAGGCTGAGTGAGAACTGTATGGCTTAGATACTAGGAGTTCAAATGAACAAAGAATGAATGACGTTATAGTTTAATAATTGTATAAAATAACGGACCATGTTATGGATTCCTCGATATTTGTGCTCTTGAATGTATACTGTCACATTACATACACATAACACGTGCAAATGATTCACAATTATGAATAACGTTTTAATTATTATACAGTTTTTTGGGTTTTTTTTTCCAAATTTCTTTAATCAATCTAGGTTTGCCCTAACCCTAACTATAATGATACATAATATGTGATGCATTTCAATAAGGCTGAATAAGAATAATAAAAAAATTTTTTTTTAAAATAAATATGCATTGAATTTTTAGCATTATATACCAAGTCAAAAAATGTTGCTGTGATTGCCCTTGAAACACCCATAAGACATCTCCACCTGCAAAAGGGAGATCTGTGGATTCCCAGCTGAGCATGTGAGTTAAATTGGCCTGCAGGTCTTTCTGTGCTTTCTGTGAAGCCTTTGGTCGTCACATCATGTAGCATCAATCTATTGTCAAAAAAACAAACGTGTCTAAAATTCATTAGGGAACGAGTGCAGGAAGAGAAAGCGGTAAATACCAAATAAAGCTGCAAGCATCTTCAGACATATCCGACATACAACAAATACTCTGCGTGTTTCGTAGTGCTTCTGTAATCGCTGGCTAATTCTCAGGAGCAGTGAGGCAGAGCGCTTGACAACATCATCTACTGTGACAGGCAGATTGTGTTTTCACGTGAGCATGATCGACAACAGATTGCACTGAGCCCGGGCTGTTCTTGTTTGCCCTGGAAATGTGTTTGTGTTTATCTTTTGCTTGAGAGAGGCATTTCTTTCTTTCTCCCTCTGTTACCAAAAACAAACGGGCGTGCGCGCACACATACATTTTTAGGCAAGCTGTTCTGCACGTGTGCGTTCGGTGCGTGCGTGTGACACATGCTGTGAAGTGGCTGCCAGGAGAGGCTTAAGAAACAATCCAACCAAGATCAATATCAGCAAACCGCACTTATATGTTTGACTTAAGATCCAGTCGCAGTTTCCCCTGTTTCACTTTTTATGCACAGCCGAAGCCAAACCTCACGAAACTGAATTTACCCGAAAGCCTAAAGTCTGTGTTTATGCACACTGTGACATATTTTGAAATTACATAATTGTTTGGCAAACTCTTAAACTGATTTTTTTTCCTCCACCAGGCTTTGATGAGACTGTCAACCCACACTCCAACACACTCTCAAACACACTCCTCAGAACACAAGTTCAGGATTCATGTAGGAGGGAGGGACAATGGCTAATGAGTAGGTCTGGGAAAGTTTCAGATGGCAAGAAACTAATAATTTCGCTCATTTTGATTAATGAGAAAATAGTTTGTCTTAAGATAACACAAATGCCAAAACATATAATATTTAACTTACGACGCGCTCTGCTTATTTGCACACAGTCATTGTGTAACTAACTCTAAATTTATCAGTTTTAATAGCACAATGTGGCACACCTTCAGCTCTGCAATGTGGATTAATATCAGCCTGGTTATAATGCTGTATATAATACATATAGATATAGATATTTAGCCTTAGCCCTGTGCTCAGTAGTCTCAAGAGCAAAATATACAGCAGGTCTTCCCTATTTTGCATTAAATGTATGAGAACTGAGGGAGGCTGTTAGTATGGTTTCACCATAGGTTTATCCCCGTAGACAAGTCAGTCATTTATGAATAAGCATGAGCCAGTGTTTGCCTCATTTAATGATTTTTCACCATTCAAATGTATTCCACATCCCCCCATTTTTTTCTCTGTTTCACATGGCTATCATACACACACACACACACGTTACACAGATGTTAACATAGATCTTTGCACACTATGTGCAAGTGCCTACTCTTACACAGAAGCAGTAAGCACTTCACTGGCAGGTTCACTCTTCTTCTCACCGTGCCTGCCTACTTTGCTTCTCCTCTCAGGTGCTAACCAAATGACGACCTCAAGCACTGGGAACACTGAAAGGACCTCTTCAGTGAGCTTCTCGCAAACAGCATAGAAAGCTACAAGAGGGAGGGCACGAACAGAAGAAGAAGAAGAAGTAGAAGGAACACTGCATGTGGTATGTACAACCACATAAGCACCCACAGCTATCCATATATTTTGGAGACTTACTGCAACTGTCAGGTGCGAGCACCAGAAGAAGTCTGAAAGGAGGAAATCATGTCTGTTGAAACTGTGACTCTGTGAACTCGCCGTTTCATACATGCTGACATGTAACGCCGTTGATATCTGCCGTGTCGCGTTTATGAACTTGCTGTGTCCAACAGCGCCTTATTGATTAGTATGGAGGTCTAGGGACCAGAGGAAATGCTATTAAAGATTAAAGGGTCAGGTGATGTGAAGGTGGCATTCAGAGTCATCAGACACCAGCGGCTTCGGTTACAGGCTGTAATGTTCACCCGTCAAGCAGATTAGCCAGCTTGATTTATTTATTACTTGATGTCTTACCATTTCCTACCCTCACTGACTGAATAACTGATTGACTGGGTGGCTGACTGCTTGCATAGCTTATGCGTCGTAGGTGAACTTCAAAAGGGAAGATTATGGAGTCACTCGGCGTCTATTTACACAACACGCAGTCTGTATTGCTTTTACAGTGCAAAGCTAATAAAGAGAAAGGGGTTTGCTGTTTAACTGTATATAGACCACAAGTGTTCTTTGGGGGGTTTTTTTTGGTTTGTTAAAATATCAGGATGGAAGAAACTTTTGGAAGCCTGTGATAATGTTTTCCCTTTTTCAATGTTAAATTGATATAAAGTCAACAATGGGGCCTAACGGTGTATTGTAGCGTAACAAGCTCCATTCAGGGCAGCCATTAAAAATCCTAAAACCGTGATACGGCACCCATATAATGTGAGTATAATAGAACTCTGGTATTATGAGGCCTATCTGGTATACATCTCTGTACAGAGAGCCAGTGCACTGCCTGTCTGTGTCTTATCTGAAGTGGCAAACTTGCTGTTCTAATTGTTATCTTCACACTAATAGAGTGGATGTTTTGAAATCATTTGGTTGGACGGATAAAGGCTTGGCAATTCCCCAATGCTTACTGTCTCTGTCAGGGCTTATCTGTAGGAGATAGCTGGGTCCCTAAGAATGATTGGCGGGGTGCAGCATGTGCAAAAGTGTTGCAGTGTCTGAGAAAGGAGGCAGAGCAGACATCCAAGGAATTGTTGAGAATTAGAAAATGGCATTATTCGGGAGTTGCTAAAGTTGCTCCTACTTTTCCAGCGAAATCGCATTGAGGGAAGAATCATGTCATTTAATGTGATAATTAATCTTAAACTCTTATTGTTAAAATAATGAGTGATGTTGGATCATCTGTGAGTGTGTGTTTGTAGAAAATGGTGTCTTTTTTGAAGTATTTCTAAAAAAAAACAAAAAACTAAAGGTGCTGAAACACGCTGAAGTGTTTTGCTTCTTGCTACGACAGACTTAAGTTTTGGTGTACTTGGCATCTGATGTGACTCGCATGAAACAATTGGCTGGAAACTTAACCTGCCTGAGCGAAACACAACTTTCGCGGTACGGGTTTCATCGCATGCTGTCGCCTGCAGACCTCGGGGTGCTCTCCGTGACATCATTAGTTAAAGAACACATGCCCCATCTTCATCCTCCTCCTCCTCTAGCGGTCCTCTCTCAGCACTAATTGTGTCCACTCCGTCGGGCCTGGCGCAATAATAAAGCGTTAAGAGCCTTGCCTCGTTTATTAAAGTGGAGTTGGGAAATGTGAGACCGCCCCCTTTCAGGAGTTTTTTTTTTTTTTTTTAAAGAAAAGGGGTAGAGAGGAAAAAATCGATTATTTCTTCACGCAGGAGAGCAGAAGGTTTAGGGAAAGACTTGGTCGGGATTGTGGGGAGGAACAGAAACAGCTTCGCAACATCACTATTAAGCTTCAGACGTCCAGTACTAATACCGGCACCACCTCCAACACAGCCGCTCCACCGAGTCCCTCGCCGCTCACCGGTACTACGCACTAGCAGACCAGACGGTGCGTCCTCAGCGCCTCCTGAGCGAGCTCTGTCGGATCAGAGAGAGAGAGAGAGAGAGGAGAGAGAGAGAGAGAGAGAGAGGGGGGTAGTTTTCTCTGACATTATAGGGACTCATACCACGTATTGTAGGTTACTTTTTTTTTCCTCTCGGCGCCGTCCTCCTGCTTAGTTGCGCTCCTGGATTTTAAGTGCGTCTCGGCGAACTCCGTCCCCCATCAAGCAGCGGCTCCAACCTTCCTGTCAAACGGCCGGACCAAACACCCGGCGGACCGCTTGTTGTAGCCTTCTCTCGCTTCACTCGGGACAAGATTTCAGATAAAGTAAGTACCGCACTTGCACCACTTGGCACTCACTGGCAAACACCTCACTCCATCGTATGGTTCTTAAAAAAATTATTATTTATTTTATTTGAAATGTTCCGTAAGGGGAAACTTGAGGGTCTAGTTTGATGCGCGTTGTCTCCCCTGACAAAGTACAGCAACTGCGTGTATTGATTTGTTGTGACCCCCTTTCGACTCGTGCCGGTAACAGCAATGTAATATAGTTACCGAGCGACATCAAATCACTGGTTATGGTGTATTAGGAGATCCGTGTGGTGATTTTAGGTGTCACTGCTGTGTCGACCTTGTGCAGCTTTCTCGCGTCCACATGCAGGCGCACAGTCCAGAAGCCAATGAACAGGCTGGTCACATTAACACTATACTTTATGCCCTCTTTTTGCGCCTTTGGGCAGGGTGGCATATGAAAAGTTACATTTGGGTTGTAAAATGTAGCGTTCAGTCTACCTCAAACAAAATTACAAAGGCAAAAGGAGATGCACAAGTTTTTACATCTCAGATTTCCATCAAAGCAACAGATTAGGGAAACAGTGATCCTAGTTTGTGGATATTCTTTGCGCACGAAATAAACGTTCTAAACTGAGGTGAACTGATGGCAATTATGCCGTGCTAAACTTTAAACCGGTATATTATGTAGGAAGCTTTGATAATTATTAAATAAATAGCTAATCATATCATCGCTGCAATACAGGGGAAAACATTCTTTTACACTTATTTGGATGTAAATTTATGTAGATGAGCGACACGGCGGACTGTGCTGTAAATCAGTGTTTTACAGGAGGTTTGGCTGTTCAGGCTCAACTATAATTTCTTCTCTGTGCCTTTGTGACTGAGACTGACTTATTACAAGAGAGCAAGTATGATTAAATTCATATTGCGAGTTTGGTTAAGCCTCACGTTGCTCAACTAAACCTGTTGCGATGAGAGGAAAAATCACGAGGCTACAATTAACTTGTGGCAACTTTTCTCAGGTTTCAGCTTTGGAGCTAAAAATGGATTCTTTGTTTTACACTTAAAGTGTACGGACACGAGGCCCACCATGTAATGTGCAGAGAAACTCGGGCTTGCAGTGACATTTAAAATTACTATTATACATTTCATTTTCATTTAGATAGATTTTGGGATTGAGTTGGCTGTGGACAAAAAAACGTATGCCAAATGTGAGGATAAACGTTTATCTCTTTACTTATATTGAGCTGAATTAGTTCTTAAGCTGAAACACAGTTTTGTCTGTGAAATAAATTATATAAAAAAGTAAGAAATGAACAGGGCTTTAATGTAGTGATAACTGCTTGAAATTTAATATAATTAATGTAACTTTTAGAGAATATTTTGAGATTCATTAAACTATTAAATTAATTTTAAAATAACAGCTATGTAAATGAGGTATTTTAAGGCACTTACAGAATGGTAAAAGTGTTTCTGTGTGTAGCTGTATACCAGCTTATTTAATGTGTGCATTTAAAACACACTGCGTACCGCTTGACTACATTTCTCAGTTCACTTTCAGGAAAAAAAGAGAGATGCTCCGTGTTTTAAGACGTATGTAATTTTTAAGATTTTTAAGAACTTCTGAAGGGAACGTGGTGTCCAGTTGTCCAGTAACCCTTTATTAAACTTTTATGTGAACTTTTTAGTCTTAAAAAAGTCAGAGTGCATTCATTTATATTTTTGTTAGAAAACAACATCATAAGTGTGGCTTTCCTTTTCTGACTATCGTCAATGAAGTTGTTCTGTGTGGCCTGTCTGGCCTGTTGCTCTCTTGGGATTTAGCGATAGGTTAATCCGCTCAGAGGAAGGTGAGCACTTGCATGTGGACCCACGATTACACACTGAGAAGTCTGTCAGCCAAGCTCTGTAATCTAAGAGACCCTCTACACACACACGGACACACACACACACACACACACACACACACACACACACACACACACACACACACACACACACACACACACACACACACGGACACTTGTATGCAGTCGTGCGCAAACACACACAGGTGCACAAAAGCATGTTCTGTCTCCTTTCTCTCTCTCGCTCTCTCTCTCCCTCCTTACACACACACTTTTACACACATGCATCAACACCCACACTATTTGGCCTGCGCTGCTTTTGTTTCTCTTATTCTCTTAAGACCTCTCCATCTTGACAAATCATTTGGGATTTTAGGCGCTGATTCACAAAACCAACAGCGACAACACACTCTTACCCTTCTCACAGAGAGGGATTAGAAGGTCACGTGTCTCTGTGATTGGCCAGGGCATTGAGCCGATTGTCAGGGCACTTTGCTGTACGCCAGGGGCTCAGTAAAGCTTTAGTTAAGTGAAGGAAGGGAACACATTGTATGCCACGGTCAGGGTAATTCCATGTGTTTTCAAGGCACTGCAACAAAATCAGCATAATTAGCAAATATTTGTCATTTGAAATGCCTAATATATTGCTTATAAATGTGTAATTTAACACCCATAAATTAGTTTTACTGGTGGTAACTTCTATTCCTGCTACCAAGTTTCCATCTTCAGGGGGGAAAAAGGTGTAAACTATACCACTGTGCTCCCTGATCTCTGCTCACATAGACATTTAATACTGTACAAGAGGCACATTTCAAAGATCCCCACCTTATGGAAAACCAGATCTATGAAAACATTTTTCCTTAATGGAGACAACCAATGTATTTATGTTTAAGCAAACAGTTTAAAAGCCCCTTTAGCTGTGCTTTAAAGTTTTTGTTTTTTTTCACTAATGGCTTCAAATATTTTGGAAGAAGTTTGCAGAGTTTACTCAGTTAAACATCAGTAAAACATTCATTTGCAGATTGCCGGTTGGCAAGATCGTGAGGTAGACATTGAAGAACTCTTAAGTGGACTTCATGCCCTTTGGCTCAAATGAGAGGCTGATATAAGACTTAGATGTAGACATTTGTATTTGCCTCACATGCAATGCTTCATAACGTAAGAAAGCGTCTTAAAATGCTGCGAGACGACCTTGTGTATCCCGCATGTGAAAACGTTTAATTGGTTTAGCAGCATATGTAACGCAATAAAGTGCAGGCTGTGTGTGTAGTAAAATTTGCCTCGCATAAATAACAGAAATATTAAGGCATTTGTTGAGAAAACAATTCTTCTTGCCAATTTCTAAGCAGATGAAAATGCTTATGTTTTATAATAACTTAAAGGCTTCTTGCATTCCTGTTTATTGCACATGGCAGGTGTTCTCTAGTTGCTGCATGGGAGGAATAGTCTCCTTTTTTTCTCTTTTTTTCTTTCTTTTTTTTCTCTTTTCATACGTTTTATAGTAGCAGTGAAATACGCAGGGCTCAACCTCACCATGTGTTTATTTACTCGTCTTCAGCAGATCTCGCTTTCATTGTCCTAACTGTTGTGCGTGTTAGAAATGTTTATCCAAATGCATCTTTGCCTTAGGAGCACTGTCTGTGTATCTTCTCATAAGAGCTGCAATTACTCATAAAACTTACCACACGCACACGCACACACACACACACACACACACACACAAAAATCAAAAAGTAAATAATGCAGTCCTTGAATGGTTTTTTGGTGGATTGAATGCATATATTTGAATATGTCCTGGTTTTTGCATAATGATGCAAAGTATTCTTCTGTCTCTATCTAGTAATTAGCAGTGACGTTCAGCAACTTTCTCTGTATGCTGTAAGTGGATGGGGGTGTGTGGGGTTTGTTCACTGGGGTGTTAAAGATCACAGAGGAATATATCAGCCTTTGATGTTTAATTGTATTGTAAAACACACTTTAGAATATTTCTGCATAAAGTAGACTTCTGGCTGTGCTGTGCTTTGTGCT